>NW_024429047.1:0-34599 GCF_009769625.2 Cygnus olor | reverse complement strand
CCCCGCAACGCCCCCAACGGAATTCCTCCCCCCGCCCCTCCCCCCCCGGTGCCCCCCGGGGTCCCCCCCCGGCCCCGCCCCCCCCGGGCCCCTCCCCCCTCTCCGGGACCCCCCCCGCCTGAGCCCAGGGCCCGGCCCCGGCCTCTGCCCCCCCCCCTCCTCGGGGCCCCCCCGCGTATGGGGCTTGTTGGGGGCGGGGCTTGTTGGGGGCGGGGTTTATAGGGGCGGGGCCTGAGGGGGGCGGGGCTTGTTGGGGGACCGGGCCGGGGGGGTCCCCATGGGCATAGGGGGGCGGGTGTGGGGCTGGGCCCCATGGGGCTGCTTATGGGGCCGGCTGTGGGTCCGGCTGTGGGGCTGGCATGGTTCCCGCTGTTTGTTCAGCTATAGGGTGGTCTGTAGGGCTGCCTGCGGGCCTGACTATAGGACTGGCTGTAGGGCTGGTTAAAGGCCCAGCTGTGGGTCCAGCTATAGGGCTGGCTGTAAGACTGGCTATAGGACTGGCTATAGGGCTGCCTATAGGTCCAGCTATAGGGCTGGCTATATGTCCAGCTGTGGGTCCAGCTATAGGGCTGCCTATAGGCCCAGCTATATAGGACCATAGGACTATAGGACTGCCTATAGGGCTGCCTATGGGTCCAACTATAGGGCCATCTATGGGATTGGCTATAAGACTGGCTGTAGGACTGACTGTAGGACTGTCTATAGGTCTAGCTGTAGGACTGGCTATAGGGCGGGTTATAAGTCCAGCTATGGGGCTGCCTACAGGTCCAGCTGTGGATCCGGCTATAGGGCCGCCTATAGGGCCGCCTATAGGTCCAGCATCGTCCCAGCCGTGGGTCCAGCCATGGTGCGCCCCCCGAACCCCATCCCTTTTCCCCCCACAGGTGCAGTTCTGCTGCCGGCCCCCCCCGGCACTACTCGGGGGCCGGGCCCCCCCCCGACCCCCCCCGGCGCGTCCCTGCAGGCACGGAGCCACCGTGGCCCCACGGTGAGAGCTGGGGGGCGGGGGGGGGGGCCGGGCCCCGGTACCGGGGGAATCCCGGTGCCAGGGGTGGGGGTCCCGGTGCTGGGGGCGGGGGGGGCTGACGCTGCTCCCCCCCCCCCCCAGACGTCGCCGGGCGCTGCTGCGGCCGCTGCTGCTGGGGCTGGGGCTGGCGCTGCCCCTGGGCGCCGGCTGCTACCTGCGGGCTGAGCCCCCCCAGCGCCGCCGCCTGCGCCTGCTGCTGGACGGCGTGGGACGCTTCGGCAGGTGGGGGCACGGGGGGGGCGGGGGGCTGTGGGGCGGGGGGGGCGGGGGGGACGGGACGCCCCCCCCCCCAAAAAAAACTTCCCCGATTTGTCCCCCAGGTCGCTGGCGGTCGGCATGGAAATCTCCGTGGATTATTGGTGGACGGCGAACGTGGTGCTGCGGGGGGTGGAGGAGGTGGGGAGGGGCTGGGGGGGTGGCGGGGTGGGGACGGGGTGGGGAAGGGATGGGGATGGGAGGGGAAGGGATGGGGATGGGATGGGATGGGATGGGATGGGGATGGGGATGGGGATGGGGATGGGGATGGGGATGGGGATGGGGATGGGATGGGATGGATGGGGATGGGATGGGGATGGGATGGGGATGGGGGAGGGGATGGGATGGGGAGGGGAGGGGATGGGATGGGGATGGGGATGGGGATGGGATGGGGAGGGGATGGGGATGGGATGGGGATGGGGATGGGGGATGGGATGGGGAGGGGATGGGGATGGGATGGGGATGGGGAGGGGATGGGGATGGGATGGGGATGGGATGGGATGGGGATGGGGGAGGGGATGGGATGGGGATGGGGGAGGGGATGGGGAGGGGATGGGGGAGGGGATGGGATGGGGATGGGGGAGGGGATGGGGAGGGGATGGGGGAGGGGATGGGATGGGGATGGGATGGGATGCGGAGGGGATGGGGCCGGGATGGGGCCACTGGTGACACTAACACCCACCCCCCCCGGCCGCAGGGCTCCCCGGCCTTCCAGGCGGGGATGTCGCGGTGCCACCAGCGCGCGGCCGAGCGGCTGCTGCGGGGGGCGCTGCGCAACGGGGGGCTGTACATCAAGCTGGGGCAGGGGCTCTGCTCCTTCAACCACCTCCTGCCCCCCGAGTACATCGCCACCCTGCGCGTGCTGGAGGACCGCGCCCTGCAGCGAGGCCACCGGGAGGTGAGGGGCCGGTGGGGACAGGGACGGGGTGGTCCCGGCCGTGGGGACGCCGCGAGGGGACCCCCGGAGCATGGGGACACTGCCACCACCCGTGTGGGGACCTCACAGCCCCGTGGTCCCCATCGTGGGGACGCTGCGGTGGCGTGCGTGGGGTGGCACGTCCTGGGCATGGGGGTGCCGGAAGGGGACAGTGGGGCTGGCACGGGGACATCGGGGCATGGGGATGGCACAGCCGTGGTCAGAGGGACACCACTGCCTTGGGGACAGGGACACCGCTGCCGTGGGGACACTGTGGTCTCCATTACGAGAACACCATGGTCCTCATCATAGGGACACCACTGCCACGGGCACGGGGACACCACGGACACGGGGACACCATGGGGATGGCACTGCCACGGGGCTGGGGACGTGGTGGGCACGGGCACGGGGGCACCACAGGCACAGGGACACCACGGGCATGGGGACATCAAGGTCTCCATCACGGGGACACCACAGCCATGGGCACAGGGACACAGGGACACCATGGGGACGACACTGCCGTGGGGGTGGGGACGTGGTGGTCTCGGGCACGGGGACACCACTGCTGAGGGAACACCACGGGGACAGCACTGCCATGGGGGTGGGGACGTGGTGGTTTCAGGCATGGGGACACCACAAGCGTGGGGACACCGAGGTCTCCATCCTGGGGACACCACAGCCGCTGGGTGGGGACAGCCGTAGGGCTCGCTGCAGGCACCGAGGGGTTGCTGCCCCCCCCGTGTCCCCCCCCCCCGCCCCGTGTCCCCCCCGTGCCCGCAGGTGGACGAGCTCTTCCTGGAGGACTTCCAGACGACGGCGGCCGGCCTCTTCCAGGAGTTCGACTACGAGCCCGTGGCGGCCGCCAGCCTCGCGCAGGTTCACCGCGCCACCCTGCAGGACGGCACGCCGGTGGCCGTCAAGGTGGGGGCCGGGGCCGGGGCGGGGGGCTTGGGGGGGGGGGGGGGGCACACGGCCGCATCCAGCCCCCCCCCCCCGCCCCCCCCCTCCCCCAGGTGCAGTACATCGACCTCCGCGACCGCTTCGACGGCGACATGCGGACGCTGCAGCTGCTGCTGCGCATCGTGGAGTTCATGCACCCCAGCTTCGGCTTCAGCTGGGTGCTGGAGGTACTGGGGACACTGGGGGGACACGGTGAGAGGGGACGTTGCGGGGGCGACACCTACGGAGACAGCTCACCACCCCCCCCCCCCCCCCCCCCCATCTGTCCCCAGGACCTGAAGGGGACGCTGGCGCAGGAGCTGGACTTCGAGAACGAGGGGCGGAACGCCGAGCGCTGCGCCCGCGACCTGCGCGACTTCAGCTACGTGGTGGTGCCGCGCGTGCACTGGGACAAGTGCAGCAAGGTGGGGGCGGGGACAGGGGGACAGTGGGGACAGGGATAGTGGGACGATGGGGACGGGGACAGCAGGACGATGGGCATAGGGACAATGGGGACGAGGACAGTGGGAGAATTGGGACCAGGGGACGGGGACGACGGGTATGGTGGGGACCAAGGAACGGGGGACAGGGGCTGCAGGGACGGTGGGACCAGGGCGTGGGGACCGAGGGAAAGGGGACAGGGAGCAGGGGGTGATGGGGAGCAGGGGACGGGGGCTGCAGGGGCTGTGGGGACATGGGGACAGGGGATGGGGGGGGGGGGCGGGCAGGGGACAGGGACTCTGGATAGGATGGGGACCAGGTGACAGTGGGGACGACGGGGACCAGGGGACAGGGACAATGGGGACAGGGGCTGCGGGGTGGGTGGGCACGGGGCGGAGCAGGGACTGGGGACGATCCAGCCCTGGGGACAGCACGGTGCCCCCGAGCCCCACCACGGGCTGACCCCGTGTGCCCCCCCCCCCCATGTGTGTCACCCCCATGTGTCCCTGCCCCCCCCCCGTGTCCCCCCGGTGTCCCCAGCGGGTGCTGACGGCCGATTACTGCGAGGGCTGCAAGATCACCAACGTGGAGGGCATCCGGCGGCAGGGCCTGGGGCTGCAGGATGTGAGTCGGGGGGGGGCGGGGGACGACACGGGGGACAATGGGGGACAACGGGGGGGGGGACGGGGACAGGGACACGGGGGGACCGAGCCGCCTCCCCGCAGGCCGCCGACAAACTGATCCGCGTGTTCGCCGAGCAGATCTTCTACACCGGCTTCATCCACGCCGACCCGCACCCGGGGAACGGTACGGGGACGGGGGGACAGGGGGATGGGGGGACGTGGGGACATAGGAACACGGATATAGGGACGCGAGGACACAGGGCTGTGCAGACACGAGGACGTGGGGACATGGGGACAGAGGGACACGGAGACAGGGACATGGGGATGCGGGGACGCAGGGCTGCAGGGACATGAGGACATAGGAACATGGGGGTGTGGGGATGTGGGGACGTGGGGACACGAGGACACGGGGATGTGCAAGCATGAGGCTGTGGGGACACGGACACGAGGATTTGGGGACACAGGGATGGAGGGACATGGGGACACGGGGACGTGGGGACATAGGGCTGCAGGGACATGGGGACAGGAACACGTGGATATGGGGACGGGGATGCAGGGACGTGGGGACACGAGGATACGGGGACGTGGGGACAAAGATACGGGGACACGGGGACACGGGGGCGTGCAGACATGAGGATGCAGAGACGCAGGGACATGGGAACGCAGGGACACGAGGATCTGGGGACATGGGAACGCAGGGACACGGGGACATCAGAACACATGGATATGGGGCCATGGGGACGTGGGGCCATGGGGACGCGGGGCCATGGGGACATCCCGCCCCGGTCCCGCAGTGCTGGTGCGGCGCGGCCCCGACGGCAAGGCGCAGCTCGTGCTGCTGGACCACGGCCTCTACGAGTTCCTCAGCGAGAGGTGAGGCCGGGGGGCGCGGTGCCGGTGACGCGCGGTGCCGGGGCCACGCGGGGCCACGCGGTGCCGGTGACGCTGCCGGGGCCGCGCAGGGACCGCAGCGCGCTGTGCCAGCTGTGGCGAGCCATCGTGCTGCGCGATGACGCCGCCATGAGGAGCCGCTCGGCCGAGCTGGGCGTCAAGGGTGAGGCGTCCCCGGGGCCGTCCCCACGGTGCCGTAATCCCACCCCTTTAGTACAGTAATCCCACCTTTTAGTGCCATAATCTCACCTCTTTAGTGCAGTAGTCCCACCTTTTAGTGCCATAATCCCAATTTTGGATGCTGTAATCCCAACCTTTGATATTATAATCCCACCCCTTGGGTGCCATAATCCCACTCCTTTAGTGCAGTAATCCCGCCCTTCAGTGCCATAATCCCAATTTTGGGTGCTGTAATCTCATCCCTAGGGTGCCATAATCCCACTTTTTAGTGCCATAATCCCTATTTTGGGTGCTGTAATCCCAACCTTTGGTGCCATAATCCCATCCCTCGGGTGCCACAGCCCTGTCCCCCTGCCCTGTGGTCCTCAGGGTGCTGCAGCCCCATCCTCAGCCCCCCCAACCCCATCTTCCTGCCCTGTGCCCCTCAGGGTGCTGCAGCATCGTGCTATGGTGCTGCAACTCCCTGGGGCACTGTAATCCACCCCCCCCTTTGAATGCCTCAATCCCACCCTTGGGTGCCATAATCTCCTCCCTTTGGGTGCCTCAATCTCATCCTTGGGTGCCTCAATCCTCTCCCCCCCCTCTTTGGGTGCCATAATCCCCCCTTTGGGTGCCGTAATCCCCCCTTTGGTTGCCATAATCCCACTCTTGGATGCCTCAATCCAACCCTTGGGTGCCATAATCCCACCCCGGGGTGCCGCGCCCACCCCCCCCCCCACCCCCACCCCCCCAGATTACTTCCTCTTCTGCGAGATCCTGATGCAGCGCCCGCTGCACGCGGGGCAGCTGGCCCTGGCCAACGTGCTGACGCGGGAGGAGGCCGCCTACATGCAGGAGATGGCCGCCCACCACTTCCAGCGCATCATGGGCGTGCTGCGCGCCCTGCCCCGACCCATGCTCCTCGTCTTCCGCAACATCAACACCGTCCGCAGCATCAACGTGGCGCTGGGGGCCCCGGTCGACCGCTACTTCCTCATGGCCAAGAGGTGAGGGGACTTGGGGGGGGGGGGGGGACAAGGGGGACGTGGGGGACCACCCCCCCCCCCAAAACCGTCCCCGTGCCCACCCTGTGCCGCCCCCGCAGCGCCGTGCGGAGCTGGGGCCGGCTCAGCGGGGAGCGCGCCCCCGGCCTCCGCGGCCTCCGCGCCGTCCGCGGCCTCCGTGTGGCCTGGGAGAGCCTCAAGTTCGAGGTGGCGCTCAGGTAGGGGGGGTCCTGGGGGTGGGGGGAGAAGACACACGCTGGGGGGGGGCCATGGGGTGAGCGGCCGCCCCACGCCTCCCCCGCGCCCAGGCTGGAGACCCTCACCATGAAGCTGACGGCCTCCGTCCTCCGCCTGCTGGCCTCCTGGGGGCTGCTGCCCCACAGCGAGCAGATCTACGAGTACCTGCGGGCGTAGCGGGCGGACCCCCCCACCCGCACCCCCCCCACCCCCCCCCAATAAACCCCTCCCCCCCGCGGAGAGGACGGCGGAGCACACGCCACGCACCGCGGCCCCGTTGGGACGTTTTTTGTGTTTTTTTTTTTTATACAAATTTTCGGTCCGTGGGGGTGGGGGGTGCCGTCAGAAGTGCGCCGTCACCCGGTCGATCTCCAGCAGGTCCTCGAGGATCTGGGGGGGGGAGGCGGCGTCAGGGGGGGCCGGGGCGAGGGGGGAAGATGGGGGGCGAGGGGCCCCCAGTAGGGCCAGGGGGGCGGGGGGAGGGCTCTGCTGTGCCCCATGGGGGTGGGTGGCACAGGGTGTGGGGCGGGGGGGTGACACTTCTATGGGGCACAGCGTGTGGGGCAGGGAGGTGATACATATATATGGCCCGTGGTATGGGGCAGGGAGGCGACAGATCTGTGGGGCACAATGTGTGGGGCAGGGAAATGACATCTATGGGGTACAGCAAGCGGGGCAGGGAGCTCTGCCCCACATCTATATGGGGCGCAGCATATGGGGCAGGGAGGAAATGCACGTGTACAGCGGGCACAGCGTGTGGGGCAGGGAGGTGACATTTATGGGGGACAGGGTATGGGGCAGGGAGGTGACATCTATGGGGTGCAGTACGTGGGGCAGGGAGGTGATACATACATATGGCCCAGGGCATGGGGCAGGGAGGTGAAATCTATGGGGCGCAGTGTGTGGGGCAGAGCCTTGCTCCCTCGCACACCAGGGCCCGGTAGGACCAAGGGTGCTCTGCCCCAAGGCCCTGCCCCACGGCGCTGCCCCACAGCCCTGCCCCATGTCCCTGCCCCACGGCGCCGCCCCACTCACGATGTCGGGCGTGGTGCCGATCTTCTTGGCCAGCTCGCCACGCTCCATGGTGCTGAGGTAGAGGTAGCGGTTCAGCAGCTCCCCGTCCAGCACGTTGCGCACCGCGTTCTGCAGGATGCGCCGGTCCATGTGCAGCATCCTGCGCCGCGGGGACACCGGCGTGGGGACAGCAGGGTGGGGACAGCACCGTCACCGCGGTGGCACCGGGGACGTCCCGGTGGCATCACCCGGCGGCGCTGCCACTGGGTGGCTGCTGGGCCCCATTGCAGTGGGGACCCCAGGGACACGCTGGGGACCCTGGGGACATGTTGGGGACCCCAGGGATGCACTGGGGACCCTGGGGACGTGTTGGGGACCCTGGGGATGCATTGGGGACCCTGGGGATGTGTTGGGGACCCCAGGCACGCGTTGAGGACTATGGGGACGCACTGGGGACCTCAGGGACATGTGGACCCCATGGACACGCTGGGGACCCTGGGGACATGTTGGGGACTATGGGGTCGTCCTGGCGACCCTGGGGATGTGTTGGGGATTATGGGGACCCCAAGGATGCATTGGGGACCCCGGGGACATGTTGGGGACTATGGGGACGGGTTGGGGACTATGGGAACATGTTGGGGACCCTGGGGACGTGTTGGGGACCCCAAGGATGCACTGGGGACCCCAGGGACATGTTGGGGACCCTGGGGACACGTTGGGGACTATGGGGACACACTGGGGACCTCAGGGACATGTTGGGGACCCCATGGACATGTTGGGGACCTTGGGGACGTGTTGAGGACCCCAGGGACGCATTGGCGACCCCAAGGACGTGCTGGGGACTATGGGGACGCGCTGGGGACCCCCAGGACATGTTGGGGACCCTGGGGACACGTTGGGGACCCCGGGGACGCGCTGGGGACCGCGGGTACCTGAAGGCACGGGGGTTGAGTCCGGCGTGGTGCGGCAGCATGGTGGTGAGGGCGTTCTGCAGCATCAGCAGCCGCCGGTACGTCTTCTCCTGCATGGGCAGCAGCAGCCCGATGCCGCCGTCCAGCGTGGCTGGGGGGGGAGCCCGGGGGTCGGGGGGGGGCCGGGGGGGCCGATCCCAGCACCCCCCGGTGGGGTTGGGGACAGGAGGGGGGGGGGCGGTGACACAAAATGGGGGACACAAGATGGGGGACACAAGACGGGGGACGAAAGACGGGGGACACAAGGGGAAGTTACAGGGACGCAGCCCCGTGCCCCCAGCACCACCCTGGTGCCCCCCATGTCCTCCCCGTGCCCCCCCCCCCGGCCCCGGCCCTCCACGTTTGTCCCCCCGCGTTCCCCCCCCGCCCCCGTCCCCGTACCGAACCAGGTGATGTGCTTCTGCTCCCAGGCGCTGGACTTCTTGAGGCCGTCGGCGGTGCCGCGGCACGGCGTGCGCCAGAAGGTGTTGACGTGGGCGCCCACGTGGAAGTCGGCGCGCCGCAGCAGCCGCATGCCCCCGAAGCTCTCCTTGGCTGCGGGGAGCCGCGGCGTCACCGCGACGCCGGGACGGGGACGGGGACGGGGACAGGGACGGGGACGGGGACAGGGACGCGTGGCTCACCCTCGGGCAGGTACATGTACACCAGGAGGTTGCGGTCGCGGTCGGACACTGCGGGAAGGACGGAGAGCGGCGTGTGACGGGGACAAAGTGACACCCCCGGGGGGCCCGGCCCCGAGCCCGGCCGTGCCGGGGGCGATGCCACGCACCGAGGAAGCCGAGCTGGGTGCTGTCCACCATGAAGTCCACGCTGTACACCTCCAGCGGCTTGGCGTCCTGCGGCGGGACCGCCATCAGCGGCGGTGCCGTGACGTGTCCCCCACGGCCCCCCGGGGAGGCGGGGAGGTGTCACCGCGTCCCCGTGTCCCTCAGCGTGGTGGGGAGGCATCCCCATGTGCCCCGGGGCAGGAGGGAGGTGTCACCATGTCCCCATGTCCACCAGGTCAGCAGGGAGGTGTCACCATGTCCCCATGTCCCCCAGGGCAGGAGGGAGGTGTCCCCATGTCCCCCAGAGTGGCATAGAGGTGTCCCCAGGTTCCCAGGTCCCCCAGGTCAGTAGGGAGGTGTCACTGCATCCCCGTGTCCCCCAGGACTGCAAGGAGGTGTCCCCATGTCCCCCAGGGTGGCAGGGAGGTGTCCCCGTGTCCCTTGGCACGGTAGGGGGGTGTCCCCAAGTGCCCACGTCCCAAAGGACAGCAGATGTCCCTACAGCCTGGGGCACAGCGAGGAGCCGTCCCCGTGTCCCCTGGCACAGCAGGGGACATCCCCACACCCTGTGTCCCCTCACCCCGTGTCCCCTCACCCCATGTCCCCATGCCCCGTGTCCCCACGCCCCGTGTCCCCTCACCCCATGTCCCCACACCCCGTGTCCCCTCACCCCGTGTCCCCGCGCCCCGTGTCCCCGCGCCCTACCCGGCTGACGAGGGACAGCGTCTTGCTCTCCTCCTGGTAGCGCAGCAGCGAGATGCTCTTCATCACGTCGGCGGCCAGGATGAAGTTCTTGACGCTGATCATCTGGTGGATGTAGAGCTGCGTGTCGATGAAGGCCATGCCCGTCAGCTCGTTGTCCTTCAGGCTCCACAGGAAGATCTGCGGCGCGAGGCGGGGGGGGGCGGGGGGTGTCACCGGGGGGGCACGGACATGCATCGACCCCCCTGCTGCCACTGCGTCCCTGTCCCCGAGTCCCTGCGTCCCCAAGTCCCTGCATCACCGTGTCCCGTGTCCCTGTATCCCTACATCCCTGTATTCCCATGTTCCAAAGTCCCCGCATCCCCAAGCCCCTGCGTCCCTGTGTCCCTGAATCCCCACATCCCCATGTCCCACGTCCCCGTATCTCCAGGTCCCTGTATCCCCACGTCCCCGTGTCCTCGTGTTCCCATGTCCCTGAGTCCCCACATCTGTACCCACATCCCCGTCCCCATATCCCATCCCTGTGTCCCTGCATCCCCATGTCTCTGTGTCCCCCCATCCTTGGGTCCCCATGTCCCTGAGTTCCCACATCCCCATGTCCCCACATCCCTGTATCCCCACGTCCCCACGTCCCCACGTCCCCATATCCCCATATCCCCATGTCCCCGTATCCCCATATCCCCATGTCCCCATGTCCGCATGTCCCCACGTCCGCATGTCCCCACGTCCCCATATCCCCATGTCCCCATATCCCCGTATCCCCATATCCCCGTGTCCCCATATCCCCACGTCCCCATGTCCCCATGTCCCCATATCCCCGTATCCCCACATCCCCGTGTCCCCATATCCCCACGTCCCCATGTCCCCATATCCCCGTATCCCCATGTCCCCGTGTCCCCATATCCCCACGTCCCCATGTCCCCATATCCCCGTATCCCCATGTCCCCGTGTCCCCATATCCCCACGTCCCCATGTCCCCATATCCCCGTATCCCCATGTCCCCACATCCCCATTTCCCCGTGTCCCCGTATCCCCATGTCCCCATATCCCCATGTCCGCATGTCCCCACGTCCTCATATCCCCATGTCCCCATATCCCCGTATCCCCATATCCCCGTGTCCCGTATCCCCATGTCCCCGTGTCCCCATATCCCCATGTCCGCATGTCCCCACGTCCCCACATCCCCATGTCCCCATATCCCCATGTCCCCGTGTCCCCACATCCCCATATCCCCGTGTCCCCATATCCCCACATCTCCACAACCCCCGTCCCCACGTCCCCGTCCCCGTCCCCGCACCTTCTGCCCGATGGCGGACACCAGGTACCCGTTGCAGTGGCACAGGGCGGTCACGGGCCCCTTCTGCTCCTTCTCGTAGAGCACCTTGAACTTGTTCTTGGTGAGCGGCTGCCCCGGTTCCGGCACCACCTCGATGATGTCCATGATCAGGATCTGGGCACCGCGACACCGCCGGTGAGACCCCCGCCCCGCGGTGCCCCCGCGGTAACCCCCCCGCGCCCCCGCGGCGCTCACCCGGCCGCGGCAGGTGACCTCCTCGCCCTGCATCAGGCAGGTGCCCACGGCGATGTAGCCCTTGAGCCCCGACACGGTCTCCTCGCTCTTCAGCGACACGGTCTTCATGCAGGTGACGTGCTCCCACTCCTCCAGGTCGATCCTGCGGGGGCAGGCAGGCGGGTGGCTGGGTGGCACCGCGGTGGCACCGTAGCGGCACCGGGGTGGCACTGGGGCGCTCACCTGGTGTTGGGGATGGTCTCCCAGCTCACCGGCGAGATGAGCTGGATGGAGAAGGCCTCCTGCTGCGGGTGGATGTAGCGCTCGTCTGCGGGGGAGGGGGGACAGTGGCGCTCGGGGGACGGCCCCGGGGGGACACCGGGATGGGGCTGCACAGGGACACTGGGGTGGTACCACGTGGGGACAGTGGGATGGCACCGTGTGGGAGCACCGGGATGGGGCCACGGGGGGACACCGGGATAGTGCCACATGGGGACACCAGGATGGCACCGTGTGGGGACAGCGGGATGGCACCGTGTGGGGACACGGGGATGGCAATGTGTGGGGGCAACAATAGTGCCATATGGGGACATTGGGATGGCACCATGTGGGGACACCGTGATGGTATCACGAGGGGACATCAAGATAGTGCCATATAGGAACACCGGGATGGTGCCATATGGGGACACTGGGACAGCACGGCACCACGTGGGGACATGGGGATGGTGCCATGTAGGGGACACCGGGATGGCACTGTGTGGGGACGACAAGATAGTGTCATATGGTGACACCAGGATGGGGCTGTGGGGGGACACGGGGATGGTATCACATGGGGACACCGGGATGGCACCATGTGGGGACACTGGGATGGCACTGTGTGGGGACAAGATAGTGCCGTATGGGGACACCAGGACGGTGCCATATGGGGACACTGGGATGGCACTGCGTGGGGTCAACAAGGTAGTGCCATATGGGGACACTGGGATGGTGCCATGTGGGAACACCAGGATGGCACCATGAGGGGACACGGGGATGGCACTGCGTGGGGACAAGATAGTGCCATATGGGGACATCGGGATGGTGGCACATGGGGACACTGGGATGGCACCATGTGAGGACACCGTGATGGTACCACAAGGGGACATCAAGATAGTGCCATATAGGAACACCAGGATGGTGCCATATGGGGACACCGGGACAGCATGGCACCACGTGGGGACACGGGGACGGTGCCACATAGGGGACACGGGGATGGCACCATTTGGGGACAACGGGCTGGCACCGCGTGGGGACACCGTTCTGGCGCCGCGTGGGGCCGCCGGGCTCACCGCGCTCGATGCTCTCGAACTCCTTCTCCTCCCCGGTCATGCGGGGGATGCGCGTGCACGAGTTGATGACGCTGGTGGCCACGGCGTAGACCTGCCGGGGACGCACATCAGCACCGGGGGGGCCCCGGCCTCGCGTCGCCCCCGTGCCAGGGGTGGGGACAGCGGTGTCAGCGGTACCTTGGACTCGACGTGGTACGCCACGTAGTGCGCTGTGCAGCGCAGCGGGATCTTGCGCACCGGCCAGGGCGCGTCGTAGGAGAGGTAGGCGGGCAGGACGCTGATGCGCAGCTCGCCCTGGGGGCGGCACCGTCAGGGTGGCTTTGGGGGGGGGACACACACATGGGGACACCCCCCCTGGGGCCCCCCCCGGACCCCCGACCCACCTGGCGGTTGAAGTAGAGGAAGCCCTTGGGGCAGTTGACGTTGTGGAAGGGGGCGAAGGACTCCACGGACCCGTCGATGGTCATGGGGTGCAGGCGCAGCGCCCCCCGCGCCGTCACCAGCAGCCAGTGCGGGGACGGGCCGCAGATGAACACCTCGGGGGGGGGGGGGGTGAAGGGGGGGGCAGACGGTCACTGGGGGGGCCCAAATCTGGGGAGGGCGTCCCCAGGCCCAGGGGGGTCCCACATGGACTGGGGGGGTCCCAACATGGATTGGGGGGAGGTCTGCAGGTTGATTGGGGGGTCCTGAAATTGATGGGGGGGTCCCCAGATTTGGGGCGGGGGGGCAACCATATTGATGGGGGGGTCCTGAAATTGATGGGAGAGGGTCCCCAAACTTAGGAGGGGTCCCCACATTGATTGGGGGATCCTGAAATTGATGGGGGGGTCCCCAGATTTAGGGGAGGGGTAACCATATTGATAGGGGGGTTCCTGAAATTGATGGGAGAGGGTCCCCAAATTTAGGTGGGGGTCCCAAATTTAGGGGAGGGTCCTGACATTAATGGGAAAGGGTCCCCAGATTTAGGGGGGGTCCCCAAATCAATTGGGGGATCCTGAAATTGACAGGGAGGAGTCCCCAGATTTAAGGGGAGGGTCCCAAGTTGATGGGGGGGTTCTGAAATTGGTGGGAAACGGTCCTCAAATTTAGGGGGGGTCCCCACATTGATGAAGGGGTCCCCAAATTTAGGGGAGGGTCCTGAAATTGATGGGAAAGGGTCCCAAAATTTAAGGGGGTCCCCACATCGATTGGGGGATCCTGAAATTGATGGGGAGGAGTCCCCAAATTTAGGGGAGGGGTCTCCATGTTGATGGGGGGATGCTGAAATTGATGGGAAACGGTCCTCAAATTTAGAGGGGGGTCCCCACATTGATGGAAGAGGGTCCCCAAATCTAGGGGGGGGGGGTCCCAAATTTAGGGGAGGGTCCTGAGATTGGTGGGAAAGGGTCCCCAGATTTAGGTGGGGTCCCCACATTGACTGGGGGGGGGGGTCCCACATTGATGATGATGATGACGGCTGGGTGTCCCCAGATGGGGTGTCCCCAAATGGGGTCCCCCCAAATGGGGTCCCCCCCACACCCCCCCCCGTCAGCTGGCGCCCGGCTCACCCCCGCGTAGCCGTAGATGTCCTCGAAGTAGCGGAAGCGCGCCACCCGGCCCCGCGGCCCCCCCGGCTCCTCGGCGCCCCCCGCGCTCTCCGGCTTCTTCTTGGACTGCTTCGGCTTCTTCTCGCGGAAGTTGATGTTGTGGGGCACCTGGGGGGGGGGGCGCGGGGCTGAGACGGGGGACGCGGGGCCACCGCAGGTCCCCAGGTCCCTCCCCCCAGGTCCCCGAGGCCCCCCCCCCGGCCCCCCCCGGTGCCCCCCGCACCTTCTTGAAGCGCACTTTGAGGTTGCTCTGGCCCAGCTGGGAGTCGTGGCTGAACGCCTCGTAGATCAGCAGCTCCTGGTCCACGTGCACCTGGCGGCGAGCGCGGGATGAGCCGGGCACGGCCCCACGGCACAGCACGGCCCCACGGCACGGCCCCACGGCACGGCCCCACGGCACAGCCTCATATCACGGCCCCATGGCATGACCCCATGGCACGGCCCCACAGCATGGCCCAGCCCCACGGCACAGCCCCACGGTGTCTTCCCAGAATTCACCCCCATGGCACGGCACGGCCCCATGGCACAGCCCCATGGCACAGCCCCATGGCACGGCCCCACGGCACAGCCCCACGGTGTCTTCCCAGAATTCATCCCCATGGCACAGCCTGGCCCCATGGCACAGCCCCACATCACAGCCCCAAACCACATCCCCATGCACCAGCCCCACAACCTTGGCCCCAGCCCCATATCCCGGCCCCACATTTCAGCCCCACACCCCTGCACCATGTCCCAGCCCCAGCCCCACGTCCCAGCCCCACGCCACATCCCCATGCCCCAGCCCCACAATCCCAGCCCCAGCCCCACATCCCGGCCCCATATCCCACCCCAGCCCCACATCCTGACCCTATGTCTGCCCCCAGCCCCACATCCCGGCCCCATATCCCACCCCCAGCCCCACATCCCAGCCCCAGCCCCACATCCCAGCCCCATATCCCACCCCCTGCCCCACATCCCGGCCCCATATCCCACCCCAGCCCCACGTCCCGACCCCACACCCCTGCCCAGCCCCACAGCCCGGCCCCACGCCCGCGGCTCACCAGCAGGTAGGGCCGGCTCTGGCGGTTGCCCAGGGCCACCAGCAGCACCTCCTTGACCAGCGGCAGCTCGCCCTGCCGCGTCACCTCCTCCTTCTTGGCCTCGCCGGGCGCCGCCGGCTGCCCGAAGGAGCTGTCGACCAGCACGCGCTGCCCCATGGGGAAGTTCTTCACCAGGAACACCAGGCGCCACTCCGGCAGCTGGTAGATCTGCGGGCACGGGGACACCGGGGCGGGGGGTTGTGTGACGGATGGACGGGGGGACTGGGGGACACTGGGGGGACTGGGGGACACTGGGGGCATGTGCGGGGTCGGGGGACACCGGGGGGGTTTGTGTAATGGATGGACAGGGGGACCAGGGGACACCGGGGGGGTTTGCGTGATGGATGGACAGGGGGACAACGGGGGGACTGGGGGACACTGGGGGCATGTGCGGGGTTGGGGGACACCGGGGGGGTTTGTGTAATGGATGGACAGGGGGACACTGGGACACTGGGGGGACTGGGGGACACTGGGGGGACTGGGGGACACTGGGGGCATGTGCGGGGTCGGGGGACACCGGGGGGGTTGTGTGACAGATGGACAGGGGGACTGGGGGACACTGGGGGGATGTGTAGGGTGGGGGGACACTGGGAGGGTTTGTGTGATGGATGGACAGGGGGACTGGGGGACGCTGGAGGGACTGGGGGACACTGGGGGCACGTGCGGAGTCGGGGGACACCGGGGGGGTTTGTGTGATGGATGGACAGAGGGACACCAGGACAATGGGGGGACTGGGGGACACTGGGGGGATGTGCAGGGTCGGGGGACACCGGAGGGGTTGTGTGACGGATGGACAGGGGGACAGGGGGACACTGGGGGAACAGGGGGACACCGGGGGACAGGGGGACACTGGGGGGATGTGTGGGGTGGGGGGACACCAGGAGGACGTGGTGACACCAGGCAGGTTTGTGAGATGGATGGACAGGGGGACACCGGGGGGGCACTGGGGGACACTGGGGGACACTGGGTGGATGTGCAGGGTGGGGGGACACCGGGAGGACGCGGTGACACTGGGCAGATCCACAGGAGGGGGGACGGGGGGACGCGGTGACGCCGGGTGGATTCGCAGGACAGGAGAGGGGAGGTGGGGACAGAAGGACGAGGGGACAGAGGGACAAGGGGGACAGGGGACGGGACGGGGGATGCGGTGGCGCCGCGTGGCGCCCTCACCTCCATGGCGCCGTTCTCGCGCACCAGCACGCACCAGTGCGTGGGCTCGGCCCGGTGCTGGTGCGGCTCCCGCTCGGCCGCGGGGAGGCTGCGGCGCGGCTCCTCCTTGGCGGGGCTGAAGAGCGCCCCCGAGTCCCCGTACAGCATCTCCTCCTCGTCGTCCACCGCGTCGCTGCCGGGCGCGCGCCGTGAGCGAGAGCCACCGCCGCGGGGACACCGCCGCGGGGACACCGCCATCACCATGGAGACACCGCCACGGGGACACCGCCACCACCATGGGGACACCGCCACCGCCACGGGGACACCACCACTGGGACCCAACCACTGGGACGCTGCCACCGGGATGGGGACACCGCCACCACCATTGGGACACCGCCACGGGGTCACCGCCGCAGGGACGTAGCCACCACAACCGGGACACTGCCACAGGGACGCCGCCACCACCACGGGGACACCACCGCAGGGACACTACCACGGGGACACCACCACTGCCACAGGGACACCGCAAATGCTACAGGGACGCTGCCACCACCATGGGGACACTGCCATGGGGACACTGCCGCTACCACGGGGACACTGCCACAGGGACACCACCACTGCCATGGGGACACCACCACAGGGACACTGCCAACACCACAGGGACACAGCCACCGTTGTGGGGACACCACCACCACCACAGGGACACCGCCACCACCATGGGGACACCACCATGGGGACATCGCCGCGGGGACACCACCATGGGGACACCGCCATGGTGACACCACCATGGGGACGCCACCACAGGGACACCACCACCACCACAGGGACACTGCGACCACCACGGGGACACAGCCACCGTCGTGGGGACACCGCCACGGGGACACCACCGTGGGGACACCGCCGCAAGGACACCACCACGAGGACACGGTCACCACCGTGGGGACACCGCCACGGGGACACTGCCGCTACCATGGGGACACTGCCACAGGGACACCACCGCCACAAGGACACCACCACCGCCACGGGGACACCACCAACACCATGGGGACACCATCACGGGGACACTGACACCACCGCGGGGACACTGCTGCAGGGACACCACCACCACCACAGGGACACTGCCACCACCACGGGGACACAGCCACCGTCGTGGGGACACCGCCACGGGGACACCACCGTGGGGACACCGCCGCAAGGACACCACCACGAGGACACCGCCACCACCGCGGGGACACGGCGCGGTCCCGCCCCCGCCCACCTGATGTCCTGGATGAGGGTCTCGGCCTCCGCGTGGCCGCGCAGGGCCAGCTCGTCGCGGGTGCCGGCCGCCCGGCTCTCGGTGGTGAACATCCCGCTGACGTCGCGGTACACGCACAGCGCGATCACCTTCGGCTGCTGCGGGCGGCACGGTGACACGGGTGACACGGTGACACGGGTGGCACCGCACCACGGGTAGCATCACACCCTGGGTGATGCAGTGCCACGGGTGACACCACGCCATGGGTGATGCAGTGCCACGGTGCCACGGGTGACACCACACCATGGGTGACACCGTGCCACGGGTGACATCACACCCTGGGTGACACCACGGCAGACGTGACACCCTGGGTGACACTGCAGGTGGCACGATGCCATGGGTGACACCTTGGGTGACATCGTGGGCCACACAACGCCGTGGGTGACACTGCAGGTGACATTGTGGGTGACACCACGCCATGGGTGACACCACGGCTCACACTGGGCGATGTGACACCGCGGGTGACACTGTGTGGGGGCAATACAAGTGATGCGACACCATGGGTGGCACTGTGTGCAACACCATGGGTGGCGTGACGTCATGGGTGACACTACAGGTGACATGGGTGATGTGACGCTGTGACGTGATACGTGGGTGACACAACGCCATGGGTGACACCACGGGTCAGACTGAAGGCGGTGTGATGCTGTGGGTGACACCGTGGGCGATGCGATGCCACGGGTGAGGGGTGACGTGACATCGCGGGTGACATCGCATGTGGGTGACACCCATAGGTGAGGTGACACCGCAGGCAACACCATGCCACGGGTGACACCACATCACCACAGGGGCCAACACAGGTGAAACGGTGCCACAGGTGGCACCATGGGTGACGCGACACCGCGGGTGACACGATGCCATGGGTGACACTATGCTGTGGGTGACACGATACCACGGGTGATGCAATGACACAGGTGATGTGATGCCATTAGGTGACACGACACCACGGGTGACGCGATGCCATGATGTGATGCTGTGACGTGACACTGTGTGTGACGCGATGCCATGGGTGACACGACACCGCAGGTGACGTGATGCCGTGGGTGACGTGATGCCACGGGTGATGCTATGCTGTGGGTGACACGATGCCACGGGTGATGCAATGACATGAGTGACATGATGCTGTGGGTGACACGATGCCATGGGTGATGTGATGCCATGGGTGACATGACGCCATGGGTGATGCTATGCTGTGAGTGACACGGTGCCACGGGTGATACAATGACATGAGTGACATGATGCCGTGGGTGACACGATGCCATGGGTGACACTATGCTGTGGGTGACACGATGCCGTGGGTGACGTGACGCCATGGGTAATGCTATGCTGCGGGTAACGCGATGCCACGGGTGATGCAATGACATGGGTGACACGATGCCACGGGTGACGCGATGCCACGGGTGACGCAATGCCACGGGTGACGCGGCGCGGCGCGGGGCAGCACTCACGTGGTGCAGCTGCGTCTTCTGCAGCGCCAGGCGGTGCGTGCGGCCGCCGTACGTGTCGCTCTTGAGCACGAAGACGGAGGCCTGGCCCTCGGCGCTCAGGATCACCACGTAGGGGTCGGCCACGGCGCAGTGCACGATGGGCGAGCCCAGGTCCACGGGGATGAAGTGCAGCTGGTTCACTGCGGGCAGCGCTGTCAGGGGGCAGCCGGCGCGCCGGGACCGCCCCCCCCCCCGTGCCGTGCCGTGCCGGGCGCTCACCTCCCTCCAGCAGCCGGATGCCGAGCGGCGACACCTGCACGATGTACCGGTTCTCGCCGATGTTGCCGGCGAAGACGGTGGGGCCCTGCGTGGCGAAGCCGCTCGTGTCCAGCTCCATGATCTCCTGGCCCGTCTGCAGGATCTGTGGGGGCGAGGGAGTGGGAACCTGGCGTCGCACCCCGCTCGCCAGCACCGGCACCAGCGCCGCGCCGAGCCCCGGGGCCGCACCATGGTGGAGTCCTCGCGGCTGAGGATGAGGAAGCCGTGCCGCCGGCCTGCGTCCTCGGGGGGCTCGGGGGGCGCCGCGTCCTTCTCGCTGGTTTCACCCGCGGTGCTCGTCTCAGCCTGCGGGGAGCCGGGCGCTGGGAGCCCCCGACGGGACCGAGGGGGCAGCCGGCACCCAGGGGGGGACACAGGGAGGGGACGGAGGGACACGGAGGGTGGGACAAGGAAGGGCACGCAGGGGAGGGGACGTGGGAAAGGTGGCGTGGAAATTGGGAGGTTCAGGTGGGAAATGAGGAGACATTTCTGTTCACGGAGAGCAGTCAGGCGTTGGGACGGGTTGTACGGGGAGGGGGGCGTCACCGTCCCTGGGGGTGTTCAAGGACGTGGTGCTTGGGGACATGGTTTGGGGGTGACGTTGGTGGTAGGGGGATGGCTGTACCAGACGATTTTTGAGGGCTTTTCCAACCTTAATGATTCCGGGATTTAGTGGAGAGGGAACAGGGAAGGGGACACGGGGAAGTGATGTGGGAGCGTGGCACGAGGAAGGGGACACGGGGAAGGGGACCCAGGGAATGTGGCACAGGGAAGGGGATGTGGGGAGGTGGAACGGGGAAGGGGACACAGGGAGGGGACATGGTGGGGGGGACACGGGGAGGGGACGCGCATCACCACCGACCTCCTCCTTCCTGGGCGGCGAGACCACCGTCCACATGTCGTAGCAGCCGGGCAGCTCGAAGGTGGTCACCACCTGGGGCCGGATGCTCTTCTGCAGGGAGACAGCGGTGGGGGCGCGGGCGGGGGGCAGCACGGACCCCACCCCCCCCGGGCACTGTGGGGCTGTGGCTCGGGGCGTACAGGCTGCGCCCACCGCTCGGGGCAGCCCTGGTTCTCCCGGCCCATGCTGTGGCACCGGCACCGCACCTGCGGCGGACGCTCCTCACCACGGCAGGCAGCGGCACGGCGCGGGGACACGGGGACGTGAGGGCGCAGGGGTGTGGGGACAAAGGGACACAGGGA
Source organism: Cygnus olor (assembly GCF_009769625.2). Classification (NCBI taxonomy): domain Eukaryota; kingdom Metazoa; phylum Chordata; class Aves; order Anseriformes; family Anatidae; genus Cygnus; species Cygnus olor. Next base: position 13,756 of record NW_024429047.1, on the reverse strand, counting down.
CGCAGGGATGTGGGGACATGAGGGCGCAGGGATGTGGTCACGCAGGGATAAAGGGACACGGGGACGCAGGGATGTGGGGATGGGGGGACGTGGGGATGCAAGGACACGGGGACGTGAGGGTGCAGGGACATGGGGACACAGGGACATGAGGATGTGGGGACACGGGAATGTGGGGACGTGGGGATGCAGGGATGTAGGGAGGTGGGGACATGGAGATGGAGGGACATGGGGACATGAGGATGTGGGGACGCGGGGATGCGGGGACATGGAGATGCAGGGATGTGGGGATATGAGGATGCAGGGACATGAGGATGCAGGGACACGGGGATGTGGGGTACGTGGGGATGTGGGGATGTAGGAGACATGGGGGACGCAGGGATGTGGGGGACGTGGGGACATGGGGGACGCGGGGACATGGGGATGAAGGGATGCAGGGACACGGTGCCGGCCACGCTCACCTGCAGCACCGAGAGCGCCCCGTTCTTGCCGTAGCCGGAGCAGAGCACGATCTCCAGGTCCGGCTCCGGGCTGTTCTGGAACTGCAGGAACAGGGGACACGTGTGGGGACGTCACGCCACGCCATGTCACGTCACGCTGTGTCACGTCAGGGGCCCGGGGCCACGCTCACCTCCTCGGAGAGGAAGGCTGGCTCGCCCATGGCGGCGTTGGCGCAGGGGCCGATGTTGAGGATGCTGTCGCAGACCTGCGTGGGACGGGGACGGGGATGGGGACAGGGACGGGGGCGCTGCGTGGCAGCACCGCGAGCGCCAGGGAGCGGTGCCACGAGGCGGGGGCCGCACCTCGAAGGAGTAGGTGGCGAGCTGCGTGCCCGACTGCGCCTCGCTGCCGTACACCTCGATCTCGTCCACCTCGTCCTGCGCCGCCGACTTCCCGCCTGCTCGCGCCGCGCCACGGCAGCGCCCGTCAGCGTGGGTGACGCGGGGGGGTGTCCCCGTCCCCGTCCCCCCGACCGGGGGCCTCGCTGTCACCTACCTGCCCAGGTCCCCGAGGAGTCCGAGCGCTTCTTCTTCAGCGGGGGCTCCTCCTGCGGGGGGAGGCAGCCCGGAGACCCCAGCACGGGGCTCGCGGCGCCGCAGTGAGACCAGTGCCGCCGGGGACGTGGCAGCGGGGGGGACACGGAGACCGTGGGGATGTGGAGACAGTGGGGACACGGCCACGGAGGGGACATGGAGACCATGGGGACACAGAGACCGTGGGGACATGGCCGTGGAGGGGACAGGGGACCCGGTGGTGGGGACACGGCGGTGGCGGGGACTCAGAGACCGTGGGGACATGGTGACCAAGGGGACGTGGCTGTGAGGACACAGCTATGGGGACAGGGAAATGGGGACCTGGTGGCAGGGACGTGGCAGTGGCAGGGACACGGCAGTGGGGACGTGGAGACCTTGGGGACATGGTGGCAAAGGGGACACAGCTGTGAGGATGCAGCAAGGGGGACGCAGGCGTGGTGGGGACAGGGAGGTGGGGACGCGGAGACCCTGGGGACGCAGTGACCGAGGGGTGACCTCAAGGCTGTAGGGACATGGCTGCGGGGACAGGGAGGTGGGGACCCAGCGGGGGGGACAAGGAGATGTCAGGGGCGCAGCAGCAGGGACACGGCGGTGATGGGGACACGGAGACCCCGGGGACAAGGTGACCAAGGACACATGGCCACGGGGGTGCAGCCACGGTGGGGACAGGACGATGGGGACCTGGTGGTGGGGACGTGGCAATGGGGACGCAGTGACCACGGGGACCGGGACCCACTGGGCGCCCCGCTGCCCCCACCTGCTTGTCGGCCGCGTCCTTGGCCACGCCGACGGGCGCCTCCTGCAGCTTCTCCGTGTACTTGAGCAGCAGCGAGTTGCCCAGGCGGGACCCCAGGAACAGGTAGCCCGGCTCCAGCGTCACCATCTGTGGGTAGGGGGGGTTGTGGGGGGGCCCGGCCGTGCGGGACGGACGGACGGACACGGGGACGGACACAGGGACTTACGCAGGTGGTGAGCACGCTGGCGGCCGCCTTGTCGAAGTGGAAGGAGCGCACGCTCCTCATCCCGTCCGTGATCAGCGTCAGGACGTAGCTGCGGGCAGAGGGACGGGGATGGAGATGGGGGCAGCAGGGGCCCGGCGGCGGGGCCGGGGCCGTGCCGGGGCGCGGGACCCCCCCCTCCCCGGGGCATCACGCAGCGCTCACATCTCCCCGCCCTTCAGCGAGATCACCATCTTGTCGTAGGAGATGAAGGCGGCCTGCGCGCAGTCCAGCGTCAGCTTCACCCCGTCCTGCATGCCTGCGGGGAGCGCGCGGCGTCGGGGCCGGCACGTCGGGACCCCCGCCCGCGCCCCCCATCCCACCCCACCCTGCCCCGCCGCGTCCCCCCGGCCCCCACGGCGGCGCTTACGCAGCGGGAAGACGGTGGTGCCGGCGGTGAGGCTGTTGAGGGACACGCCGTAGGGCGGCACGCTCTGGTTGAGGTACAGCAGCGAGTTGACGGCGAAGATCACCACGCCGCCTGCGGGGGCGGCCGGGCGTCAGCGGTGCCCTCCCCGTGTGTCCGTCCCTCCCCCCCCCCCCCCCCCCCCCCCGGCCCAGCCGGTGCCATCCCCGCCCTCACCGATGGGCTTGGGGACGGCCAGCGCCTGCGTGCAGTCGAAGGGCAGGTTGCTGAGGGACCAGATGACCGGGTGCACCTTCTGCATGATGTTCAGCGAGATGGCCACGATGCTGCACGTGTCCTGCCGCACCGCCACGCGCCTGCGGGGGCCGGCGTCACCTCCTGCCACGGGGACCCCGCCGCGCGTCGTGTGTCCCCCCCTCCACCCTCCCCCCGCCTCCGCGGCCTTACCCCGGCCACGTCTGGTTGGGCTCGAAGAGGATGAGGAGGGTGGGCTCGTAGTAGCCGCAGAGGAACTGCATGTCGATGATGTTCAGCAGCTTCTCGTCCAGCTCCCGCACGTCGATGATGTAGCTGGGCAGGAAGCTCGACTTCTGCCTGCGCAACGGGGGGGGAGACCACGGTCATGGTGAGGTCCGGGTGGGAGGGGGCCTCAAAGACCCCCAGCTCCAGCCCCACCATGGGCACGACCTCCCCAGCCCCCCCGACCCATCCTTGGCCCCCCTGAGGGCTGGCCCCCCCAAGCTCCTCTGGGCAGCCTGGGCCAGGGCCTCACCACGCCCGGGGGGCAGAATTTCTGCCTTATTTCCCACCTTCCCCCGTTCTATGAGCTCCAGGCCACACGTTGGCCACGGTGAGCCACGCACTGGGCATGCTGAGGCACACGTTGGCCGTGTTGAGGCAAACACTGGCCACCCTGAGCCACACGTTGGCTGTGTTGGCCATGTTGAGGCACACGTTGGCCATGCTGAGCCACATTGGCCACGTTGGCTGTGCTGAGGCATACGTTGGCTGACCTGAGCCATACGTTGGCCATGTTGAACCATACATTGGCTGTTTTGAACCACACACTGGCCTTGTTGAGCCACACGTTGGCCATGTTGGCCATACTGAGCCACACATTGGCTGTGTTGGCCATGTTGAGCCACACACTGGCCATACTGAACCACGTGTTGGCCACGCTGAGCCACACATTGGCTGTGTTGAACCACACACTGGCCTTGTTGAGCCACACGTTGGCCATACTGACTCACACGTTGGCCATGTTGGCCGTGCTGAGCCACACGTTGGCAGTGTTGGCCATGCTGAGCCATACGTTGACCATGTTGAGCCACACGTTGGCCATGTTGAGCCACACTGAGCCACACATTGGCCATGTTGGCCATATTGAGCCATACACTGATTGCATTGAACCGCATGTTGGCTGTGCTGAGCCACACGTTGACCATGTTGAGCCACACGTTGGCCATGCTGAGCCACACGATGGCCGTGTTGGCCACGCTAAGCCATACGTTGGCCGTGCTGAGCCACATCTTGCCCATACTGACTCACACATTGGCCATGTTGGCCGTGCTGAGCCACATGCTGGCCCACGCATTGGCCGCACGCCGCTGCCGCGGGCCCCTGGCCCCCACTCACCCCTCTCCCACCAGCCCCTCGTGCTCGTCAGCCAGCGAGTCGCGGCGGAAGGGCAGCACCACCAGCCGCGTGCCGTAGATGAGCATGACGGCGCAGCGCCCGTCGGGGTCCACCCGCACCTTGGGGATATGGACGTTCTGCACGAAGCCGTCCTGCGGGCAACGAGGTTGGGGTTAGGGGGCACTTGGCCACGGGGCAACCCCCCTGCCCCCCCCAGCCGCATTTTTGGAGGGCAGCACATGCCCGCGGCCCCCGGGCCTACCCGCAGCTCCGGCTCCTCGAAGTAGTGCAGCGAGAGCGTCTTCAGGTCGTGCGTGCCGGGGTCGTACTCCACCACCGAGAGCTGCGGGGGAGGGGGGGCGTCACGGCGGGGCGGGGGGCGCCCATGGGTGCCCCCCCCGTCCCTGGACCCGTCCCTACCTTGGCGTCCTTGAAGCTGAGCAGCAGCGCGTCCCGCTTGGCCCCCGCCAGCTGCACGCTGGCCATGGACATGACGTTGCCGAAGAAGGAGAAGGAGGCCACCAGCTCCAGCTTCTCCTTGTGGCCCTTGCCTTCTGCAGGGGGTGCGAGGACAAAGTGGGGGGTGGGGACGGGACATGGTGTCACCACCCCCCCCCCCCCCCCGGCCTCGCCCATCCCTCGTGTTTTTCCACAAAATTGGCCCAAGGAGAACGTCAACGTCCCGTGACCGTCAACACCCCCAAGGACACCGACGCCCCAAGGACACCGACGTCCCGTGACCATCAACGTCCCAAGGACACCAGTGTCCCGAGGACACCAATGTCCCGAGGACACCAGCCCCCCAAGAACGCCAACCCCCCCGAGACCAGCACCCCATGAGACCACCGACACCCCCAGCCCCCAAGACCAGCACCCCATGAGACCACCAGCACCCCCAAGACCCCCGATGCCCCCTGAGACCACCAAAGCCACCAGACCAACAAGGTCCCACGACCGCCAACACCTCACGACCACCAACGTCCCCCGAGACCACTGACCCCCCAAGAACCACCCCCCCCCCGGCCCACCAACCCCTCGTGAACACCAGCACCCCCCCAGCCCACCCAAGACCACCAGCGCTCTGAGACCATCAAAAAACCTGAGACCGCCAACGCCCCAAGACCTTCAAACTCCAACACCATCACACCCCAAGCCTGCCACCACCCCAAGACCATCACACCTCAACGCCCCAGGAGCACCAATCTCCAAGACCATCACCCCCCAAGACTGCCAATGCCCAAGACCATCACACCCCAAGACCACCAACCTCCAAGACGACCGATCCCCAAAACTGGCACCCCCCCAAGACCGCCAATGCCCCGAGACCTTCACACCCCAACACCATCACAAACCAACACCACCGACACCCCAAGACCACCAACCTCCAAGACCACCATCCCCCAGGACTGTCAATGCCCCAAGACCATCACACCTCAAGACCACCAACCACCAAGACCATCATCCCCCCCAGACCACCAATGCCCCAAGACCTTCACACCCCAATACCATCACCCCCAAGACCATCAAACCTTCCAAGATGACAAACATCCCAACACCATCACACCCCAAGACCTTCACACCCCAAGACCATCACACCTCAACACCATCACACCCCAAGACCACCAACCTCCAAGACCACCGATCTCCAAAACCATCACCCCCAAGACCACCAATGCCCCAAGACCATCACGCCCCAACACCACCACCACCCCAAGACCACCAACCCTTCCAAGACCACCAACTTCTGAGACCACCAACACCCCAACACCATCACACCCCGACACCATCACACCCCGACACCACCATGTCCCAAGACCACCAACGTCCCAAGACCACCACCCCCCCAAGACCTTCACACCCCGACACCATCACACCCCAAGACCACCAACACCACCGACACCCCAAGACCTTCGCACCCCAAGACCACCAACACCCCAAGACCCTCCCCCCCTCCCCAACCCCCCAGCAGAAGGCAGCCCCCTCCCCCCTCCCCCAACAACCTTGCGGGGTGCGCGTCCCCTCCTCCTCCACCTACCCGCGTTCCTGTCTCCTTTCACCCCGCTCTGCAAGAACAACGGGCACAACCATCACCACCACGACACCCCCCCAAAAAAAAAAAAAAAACCTAAACTAAACCAGGTGACACCGCCCGGGGCCACCCCAAATTTTTTTTTGGGGGGTGGACGGGGTGGGTCCTTTTGGGGCGCACCTCGGCGTCATGGTTGAGGCGGTAGACGTAGAGCTGGGAGGTGCCGGCCACCACCAGGTTGCGCTCGGCGTTGGAGAAGAAGTTGCAGTACATGGAGAACTCCAGCCCCGTGGGGGGGTGGGCTTGCTTGTACACCGCGTACATGGCTGGCGCGACCCCCCCCCCCGCACCCCAAAAACGATCCTGGGGGGGGGGGGGAAATCAGGGAGCTCTGGGGGGAGAGGTCCCCAAATTTTTGGGACGCTCCCCCCCCCAGAGGTCCCCAACTGGATCGAGGTCCCGGTCCCATAAATTTTGGGGTCCCGTGGATCTGCAGAGCCCCCCCCCCCCCCCAGCGTGTGTCCCCCCCCCCTTAATTTTGGGGTCCCACGGCTCATTAACCCTCCCCACGTGTCCCCCTCCCCCTAAATTTAGGGGTCCCAAGGCTCCTAAACTGACCCCCCCCCCCCAAATTTGGGGGTTTCATGGCTCCTCAGAGCCCCCACACACACACATCCCCCCCCGAAACAAATTTTGGGGTCCCACAACTATGCAGAGCCCCACCCCCCCACTTGTGTCCACCCCCCTAAATTTTGGGGTCCCACGGCTCCTTGACTCCTTCCCCCACATCTCCACCCCCCCAAATTTTGGGTCCCCAAGGACCCTTAATCCCCCCCCCACGTGTCCCCCCCCCAAGATTTAGGGGTCCCACACCTCCTTAACCCCCTCTATTCCCCCCAAATTTTGGGGTCCCACGGCTCCTCAGAGCCCCCCCCCACACGTGTTCCCCCCCCCAAACTTTGGGGCTCCTCAGAGCCCCCCCTATGCGTGTCCCCCCCAAATTTGGGGTCCCACAGCTCCTTAACCCCCTCCATTCCCCCCCCACTAAATTTTGGGGTCCTGTAGCTCCTCAGAGCCCCCCCCCCCCCATATTTTGGGACTCCTCAGAGCCCCCCCATGTGTGTCCCCCTAAATTTGGGGTCCCCGCGGCTCCTTAACCCCCTCCCCGTGCCTCCCTCCCCCCAAAATTTGGGGACCCCACGGCTGCTTGACCCCCCCACGTCCCCCCCCCCAAATTTTGGGGCCCCCCAGAGCCCCCCCTCGCCCTCCCCCAAGTTCTGGGGACCCCCAGCCTCCACCCCTTGCTCCCCCTCAAATTTTGGGGCCCCCAGAGCCCCCCCCAGGCTTCCCCCCCCCCAAATTTGGGGTCCCCACGGCTCCTTAACCCCCCCCCCGTGCCCCCCTCCCCCCAAATTTAGGGATTCCCACGGCTCCTTGACACCCCCCACGTCCCCCCCCAAATTCTGGGGACCCTCAGACCCCCCCCGTGCCCCCCCTCCCAAATTTTGGGGCCCCCCAGAGCCCCCCCGCCCCCCCCGGGACCCCCCCAGCGCCCCCCCCCCCGCTCACCGCCGCGCTCCCAGGCGCGGGCCGGAAGCCGACCAGCGAGAGGCCGGAAGCGCGCGGGCCAGGCGGGCCGGGTGGAGGGGAGGGGGGAGAGGCCGCTCTGGCCGCCGCCATAGAGACGTCGGTCCTCCAGGGGAACCTATAGGGGCTGCGGCCTATGGAGGCGACGCCTATAGGGGCCTGGATCTATAGGGGTCTGTACCTATAGCGGGCTGCACCTATAGGGTCCGCATCTATAGGGGCTGCATCGTCTGTGGGGTCTGCATCTATAGGGCCCTGGATTATAGGGGCTGCACCTATAGGGACTGCAGCTATGGGGTCATGCATCCTATAGGGCCTGTATCTATAGGGTCTGCATCATCTATGGGGCCCACATCTATGGGGTCTGCACCTATAGGGTCTGCATCGTCCATAGGGTCTGCGTCTGTAGGGTCTGCATCTATAGGGGGCTGCATCATCTGTGGGGTCTGCACCTGCAGGGTCTGTACCTGTGGGGTCTGCATCATCTGTGGGGACCTGCATCTATAGGGTCATGCATCCTATAGGAGTCTGCACCTATGGGGTCTGTATCTATAAGGTCTGCATCATCTGTAGGATCTGCAGCCTATAGGGTCTGCATCTATAGGGACCTCCATCTATAGGGTCATGCATTCTATAGGGTCTGTATCTGTAGGGTCTGCATCCCATGGGGGGCTGTACCTGTAGGGTCTGCATCATCTGTAGGGTCTGTACCTATACGCTCTGCATCTATAGGGGGCTGCACCTGTAGGGTCTGAATCCTATAGGGTCTGCACCCATGGGGTCTGCATTTATAGGGGTCTGCATCCCATAGGGTCTGGCAGCCTATAGGGTCTGCATGTACAGGGGCTCTGCAGGCAATAGTGGCCATGCAGCTTATAGGGCCCTGCATCCCATGGGTCCTGCAGCCTATAGGGGTCTGTTCGGCAGCCTACAGGGGTCTGCATCCTATAGGGACCTGCAGCCCACAGGGAACCACATCCTGTAGGGTCCTGCATCCCATAGGGGTCTCCATCCTATAGAGGTTCTGCAGGCTGTAGTTCATGCAGCCCACAGAAACCTGCAGCCTGTAGGGGCCATAGGGACTGCAGCCTACAGGGGCTCTTCAGGCTACAGGGGCCATGCATCCTATAGGGGCTGCCACCTATAGAAGCCCTGCAGCCTATAGGGGCTGAGCTGATGGGCTGTATTGTACGGCCCATAGGGGTCCTGCAGCCTACGGGGTCTACACCCCATGAAGACTGCGCCCCAGAGACCCTGCACCCTATAGGACCGCTACCCCTATAGGGCTGCGCTCTATGGGGGCCTGCACCCTGTGGGGCCCTGCACCCCATGGCCACTGCACCCCATAGGGGCCCTGCACCCCACTGGTCCCGCACCCCATAGGGGCCCGGCACCTTATAGGGGCTGCACCCCACAGGTCCCTTACAGCCCGTATGGGCCCCGCCACCCCCCAGAGGCACCCTATGGGGCCCCCTGCTCCGTGCCGCACCCCCACGGGGGCCCCGTGCCCCATAGCGGGGCAGCCCCCGGGCGGGCACAACGCCCCCACCCCAAGCACGGCTGCGCCCCATAGCGCCCCACATCCAGGGGGCTGTACCCTATAGAGCTGCTGTGCCCCACGGGGCTCCTGTGCCCCATAGCACCCCTGTGCCCCACAGTGCCCCTGTGCCCCACAGGGCTCCTGTGCCCCATAGCACCCCTGTGCCCCATAGCGCTCCTCTGCCCCATAGCATTCCTGCACCCCATAGCGCTCCTCTATCCCACAGCGCTCCTCTGCCCCATAGAGCTTCTGTGCCCCATAGAGCTTCTGTGCCCCATAGCAGCCCTGTGCCCCATAGCGCTCCTCTACCCCACAGCACCCCGTGCCCCACGGATCCCCCCCGCCCCCCAGCCCCAAGGAGGTGCCGGCGCCATCCCTCTGCAGCTTTATTTCGGGCGCCCTTCGCCCACCCCGGGGTGGGGGTGGGGGGAGCACGTGGGAGGTGGGGGGGGGGCATCCGTGTGTCCGCGTGTCCGTGGGCCTGTCCGTGGGTCCGTGCCCGTGTCCGTGCCGCGGTGTCAGAGCGCGATGCTCTCCTCGTAGAGCGCCAGCAGCAGCAGCAGCCCCCAGCCGCCCAGCAGCCCCGCGTTGTGCAGCGCGAACAGCACCCACGGCCGCGGGTCCCGCACCCGCAGCATCGCCGGCAGCTGGGGGGGGGGGGGGGGGAACGCGGTCAGCGCCTGGCGGGGGCGTGCACCGTGTGCGGCATGCGCAGGGCGCGCGGCACGCGGCGCGTGGCACATGCACGGCACGTGGCCCACTCACGTGGCACAGCTCACACGGCGCCGCGTGCGGGTGGTGGCACGGCACACACGGCACACACAGCACACACGGCACACACGGCACACACGGCACACACGGCACGCGTGGCAGGCAGGGCACGCACAGCACACAGGGCACACGTGGTCCTGCACACGTGGCACGCGCGGTGGCACGCGTGGCCCCGCGGGGCACAGCACACACGGCACAGCACACGTTGCGGCACGCGCCGTGCCATGCGGCACAGTGCGGCACGCGTGGCACGATATGCACATGGCGGCACGGCACACGCAGCACACACGTGTGACACGCATAGACATTTGAAGCACATGCGCGTGACACACAGACATGATACACACAGACATTTGACACACACGTGTGCCACACACACCTGGCACGCACATGACACATACACGTAACACACACATGTGTGTGACACACACAGACAAGACGTGTGGCGTGCACACACACGTGTGTGACACACGCACGTGACACACACACACGTGGGACACAGACACGTGACACACACCTGGCACACACGCACACACGTGTGACACAGACGTGACACACACACACACACACACACGACACACGTCTCACACACACACCCCCCCCACGCGTGACACACGCGGCCCTCACCATGTCGCAGAGGGCGACGTAGAGGAAGAAGCCGGTGGCGACGGTGAAGATCCAGCCCTGGAAGGCGGCGCCGGTGGCGAGGCCGAGCGCGAGGTAGAGCCCCAGGAAGGCGGGCAGCGCGCTCGCCACGTTCAGCGCCAGCGCCCGGCGCACGCTCAGCCCCGCGTGCAGCAGCGCCGCGAAGTCGCCTGCGGGGAGGGGGGGGGGGGGGGGGGGGCACAGCGGGACCCGCGTCAGCGCCCCACGGCGCCCCACAGAACCCCGCTTCCACCCACATCGCCCCCACGTTCACCCGCATCGCCCCGCATCGCCCCACGCTGCCCCCCCCCATCGCCCCCCATCGCCCTGCATCACCCCACACGGCCCCCATATCGCCCCCCCCCCACCCCGCACCCGCCCCACGCCAGCCCCCCCCCCCCCCCCCATCCCACACCCCACTGCCTGCGCCCCACACCTCCCACCCCCCCCCCCCCGCCCCGGCCAAGCCCCCCAAACTTTGTGTGCCCCCCCCCCCCCATGCACCCCACAGCTCCCATGCCCCCAGACCCCCAACCCACTCACCCCCTGCCCCCCGTCTCCCACCCCCTGCACCCACCTGCAACCCCTATGCCCCCCATGCCCTACGCACCCCAAGTGCCCCCCACCCCACACACCCCATGGCCCCCACACCCCCTAAAATGCCCCCCCAACCCTGTGCCCCCCACTCCCCCACACCCCCTGCCCCATGGCCCCCCCAGCATCCACGCCCCCTGCACCCCACCCCAAATGCCCCCCACCCCAAGTGCCCCCACCCCAAATGCCCCCACTCCAAATGCCTCCACCCCAAATGCCCCCCACCCCAAGTGCCCCCACCCCAAGTGCCCCCACCCCAATTCCCCCCACCCCAAATGCCCCCACCCCAAGTGCCCCCACCCCAATTCCCCCCACCCCAAATGCCCCCCCAAGTGGCCCCACCCCAAATGCCCCCACCCCCAAGTACCCCCCACTCCAAGTGCCCCCACCCCCAAGCACCCCCCACCCCAAATGCCCCCCCCAAATGCCCCCCACCCCAAATGCCCCCACCCCAAGTGCCCCCCACTCCAAGTGCCCCCGCCCCAAATGCCCCCCACCCCAAATGCCCCCACCCCAAGTGCCCCCCACCCCAAATGCCCCCCTCCATTTTGCCCCCCCCCCCGCACCCAGCTCGTGGGGCAGCTCGTGGCACAGCACCGCCAGCGCCGTGCCCAGCCCGGTTCGCCAGGAGGAGCCGAAGGCGGCGCCCAGCGCCAGCCCGTCCGCCAGGTTGTGCAGCGCGTCGCCCAGCGTCACCATGCACGGCAGCGCCCGCAGCTCTGCGGGGCACCCATGGGTGGGCCCCCAGCACCCATGGGTGCCCCCCCCCCCCCCCCGCGCCCCCCCCGGCACCCAAGGGTGCCCCCCACCCCCCCGACCCCCCCCCCAGCTCCCATGTGTGCCCCCCACCCACCCTGACCCCCCCCCCTCCCCCAGCACCCATGGGTGCCCCCCACCCACCCTGACACCCCCCCAGCACCCACGGGTGCCCCCACCTCACCCTGACACCACCCTCCCCCCCCCCCCCCCAACCCCTGGGTAGGGCCCGAGCGGGTGCAGGCGCCCACCGGCCCAGTGGCCTAATGGACAAGGCATCAGCCTCCGGAGCTGGGGATTGTGGGTTCGAGTCCCACCTGGGTCGCGGCTGCTTTTGGTGCCCCTAAGGGGGGGGGGGGGTCAATTGGGGGGGGGGGCACCAGAGGGGTCACGGTGCTGTGGGGTGGGGGGCTGAAATAATGGGGGGACGGGGGGGTCCCCGGGGGGGTCCCCGAGGGGCTGTGAGTGGGGGCTGCGAGGTCGTTTTTAGTGGGGGTCCTCACGGGGGGTCCCTTGGGGGGGGGGGGCAGATTCCTGGAGTTGGGGGGGGTTCTTTGGGGGGGGGGATCCTTGGGCTGCGAGTGGGGGGCGAGGTCCTTAATGGGGTCCTCATGGGGGGATGGGGTCCTCTAAAGGGGGTCTTTTTTTGTGGGGGGAGAGGTCAGGTTACTGGGGTGGGAGGGGGGCACCATTGGGGGGGGGGGGGCAGGTCCCAAGAGCTGGGGGGGCACCACGGGGAGGTGGGGGGTCCCTGGAGGGGGGGGGGGCCTAATGGGGATGGGGGGGGTCTCTGGGGTCTCATTTGTGGCTCCTGGGGGGCCATGGGGGGGGCTGGGGTGTGTGGGGGCACCGTGGGGTCCTGGGGGAGGGGTCCTGGGGGGGGTGCTGGTGGTTGTCTGGGGGGGATCTGGGTCCTGATCCAGCTCCAAGGGGAGACCCCCATGTCATGGGGGGGGGGGGGGGGGGGTCCTTGGGCCCATGGGGGGGTCCTCAGGGGGTGCTGGGGTCCGGGGGGAGGGGAGGGAGGGGTCCCATGGGGGTCCCGGGGTTCCCCGCTCACCCACCCCGTCTCTGCAGCTCCTGCTCGCTCTGGCTCAGGGGGGGTTCCTCCACCTGGGGGGGGCGGGGGCACAGGGTGGGCATCCCGACCCCCAGCACCCCCCAGCCCCCTCCCCCAGGACCCCCAGAGCCCCCCCCCAGCCCCACGCACCAGCTCGCTGCACGAGGTCCCCTCCAGCTGCTTGCGGCGCCGCGTCTCCCCGTCGCAGAGCTGCAGCCCCCCCGCGGGGTCGCTCTGCAGCCCCTCCTGTGCCCCCCCCAACCCCCCGCCGTCAGCGCTGCCCCACGGCCCCCCCGGGTGCCCCCCAGCCCCTCCAAGCCCCCCCCAGATGCCCCCCAGATGCCCCCCCCCCAAGTCCTTGTGCCATACAGCCCCTATGTAGCCCCCGGGGGTCCCATAGCCCCCAAGGTGCCCCCCAGCCCCTCCCAAGCCCCCCACGTGCCCCCCAGGTGCCCCCCAAGTCCCTGTGCCCCACAGCCCCTCGTAGCCCCCAGGGGTCTCATAGCCCCCAAGGTGCCCCCCCCCCCGCCAAGCCCCTGTGCCCCCCAGCGCCCAGGTTCCCCCGATTCCCCCCAGGGTGCCCCCCAGGTGCCCCCCAGGTGCCCCCCACATCCCTGTGCCCCCCAGGTGCCCCCCAGGTGCCCCCCAGGTCCCCCCCAGGGTGCCCCCCAGGTGCCCCCCAAGCCCCAGTGCCCCCCAGATGCCCCCCAGGTGCCCCCCAGCCCCTCCAAGCCCCCCAGGTG
>NC_049170.1:160631538-160819968 GCF_009769625.2 Cygnus olor | reverse complement strand
TCCAAGGCTGCACTACGGAAGGGCAGAAACAAGACAAAAAGCACACCCTGAGGCACCTCATAACCACAGCCTACCTACTGTAATACCTATACCTATCTTCCCAGCTGCTTTACCTCTGCTGCTCTCCATCTCCAAATCACATTCTTTTAACTGCCACACAGAGTGGCAGTCCTCCAGGTGCCACAGAGCGGCACCCTATTTTTTTTTTAATTTTTAATATATTTTTTTTAATTTCTTATTTTCAAAACAGCAGTCCGCTTCCCTCTGATGATGGGCAGTATGTCAAGCCAGTCACCGAGTTGCCAACGCAGAGCTTCACAGTTCCAGAAGGCGCTCTTTCCTTTGACCGATTCCTTATAAGTGTTATCTACCACGGACAAAAGCAACAGACTGCAAACAGGCACTGCCACATTTGACAAACTTCATGTTTTTTATTTTATCATTTCAAAAGAGCAGTCCATTTACCTCTACATCTGAGAAGTAGATCAAACCAGTCACCGAGTTGCCGAACAAGAACTTGACAGATTTTTGCCGAACAGCAACTTGACAGTTGCTGTTTCCTTTGACCGATTCCTCCTAAGGTTTACCTACTGCTGGGAAAAAAAAGAAAAAAGACTCTGTGCCAGCTGCCCTTGAGTACTCGCCCAGAACTTGAGCATTCGCCCAGAGACAGACCAGATGTCTTTCCCAAAAGAGTCAGGACAATGTATTATTGCACTGATGAACCACCACGTTAGCTACCATCACTAATTGCCAGGCAGGACAGCTCCAGGCCAAACACACACATAAAAAGGCACGCTACAAACATCGTGACCAAAACATGGGAAAAGAATTACTTAGACTATAAGAATTACTCACCTGAAGAAAAGCTGCATGCAATAAAGGCATCTACTACTATATAGATTAGTTTACTTTAAATGATCCTACTAGATGTAACTTTAAATAGACGTACTTATCTCTTTCAACTTGGAAATGCATCAACCCCTAGACTCCGACCCACCTGAAAAAAAAAAACAACCTGCAACTGACTGAAGGAAAAACAAAGCACTTACCCCAAAAAGCAGCTCAGGCAGAATGAGCTCTCTGATAGGACACCTGCGGCTCATATACCATTAGGCCCCACCCGGCACCCTGCCCCAATCACCTGGGAAAGAGGAGGGGCAAAGCACAGGAAGGGATAAAGAGAGCAGCAGCTGCGTTTTTTATTTGGCTTAGCTCAACAGTGTGTGGAGTGTTACTAGGGGCAACAATTCCTGTGCTTTTGCTTCAGTCCTGATTATTGAAACAACAATATGACCAAGTAGGTAACTAAAACTGTTTTTGACTGTAATTAGCTGAAACCTTTCTTTACGTAGGTAGAAATAATCTAGGAGTGTAACAGATTACAAACCACAAAAATACAATTCAATGTAGTAAAATAACTCACCGGAGAAGTAACATACCTTAGTAGACTATCTAAAAAACAAAAGGCTATGCAGATGGGTTCAAAAAAGCCAACCCAATCGAGATCTGAAAAGGGTACAGACATTCTCAAAAGGAGCAGGGAAAAAATAATGGCACAGTACAAGCCGGAAAGAACGCTGAGCAGATTTAAAAGATCTGTAAGGCCTCAGGAGGGACCTGAGCAGAGCATGTAGGTCTTTGGAAAGTGGGGGGAGGGAAGACGGGTTAGGCAGGGACTAGGAATACTAAGTAGAGGAGAAAATGAGTGTTGTGAGCCTGAAGTGTGTACAAGCATCATAAAGAGGGCTCCTGAGAGGACGGGGAAACAAAGGGAAAGCTGCTTACCTCTGAGAAGTCGTCCTTGATCTTTGTGCCACGGACATTTGTCTTGCGTGCTCGGCTCACGAGTTTAGGGGTCCCCATACGTTGAAGGCTTACCTCTGAGAAGTCCTACATGGCTCCACCTGCGTTACTGATTTTTTTTGCCAGCAGGTGGTGGCAGAAAATCCTGAGAAGTGGCAGACACAGCTTCCCAAACCGTTTTCTCAATAATGGAAGCAGTGCGAACCACGTGGAAAACCACAAGTGAAAAACCACGGGTGGAAAACCACAAGTGCATCAGAAAAATGCACCCCACGTCGTCTAGGGGAGGAAATAACTGCCCTGAGCAACGTGCCCTTCCCAGGGTGAACCCAACATGCCCAAGGCCTTGGGGGGCAGGCAGAGAAGGAACCCGGGACTCTTAGTATGTCTCCTGAGAATCGCAGCTTACAGTTACTCCATGTCTTCTGGTCTCGCAGGATGAGGCAGAGGTTTAATTAATTCCTTCTCCATCTCTCTGGAAAGAGCTTTTCTCCTCTCTGTGACAAAGGAGAAAAATGTTATCATCGTGGGAGTCATTATACAAAGCCACACTCTGTGAATTCACTATTACAGTTAAGATCGTTTTTAATCAAAAACACCTCGGCCGCAAACTGCAAACTCGGCTACCACTGCAAACATAGCACTGCACAAAAATTCAACTCAAGGTAGAGGAAAGGGCGAGCTAAAAGCCCGAATGACGTGACCAAAGGCAACTGCAGCAACCATCTGGTAGATGGTTGTCCACAGCCCTCGGATTTCATGGTCGTCTTTCCTGAAGAATGAATCCTGGAAGAACAGAAAAGATACACGTGTCCACAACAACTTCTGAGGAGACTACTGAAAAGAAAAACAAAAAAATAGAAACAGCAAGCGGCTAGTACGTCAGTTTTGTTAACAGAGTAACATTAACATACAGGAAATTTCCACGTTCTCTGTAGCCCCAAGGTGGTGCTGGGTGCATCCACTGATATTAATGGGGTGGCACAATGTCAGAGATAGTTAATAGACAAGGTACACCTGAGGTGCACAGATTGCATATTCCAGGTGACAAAAAAGGCACAGCTTGGCACCCAGTTTGGATCAACTTGCGTATGAGTCTGCTGATACGTGAGTACATACTGCAAGCAGAAAAGTCTTTTACTCCACAGACTCAGTTTCATTTATGTATATACATACATATACATATGGGTATGTATCTCTCTCTCTCTCTCTCTATATATATATATATAAACAAACAAACGTTGGGAACTTTATAACCACTTGAGTAACAATCATTAGCTATGCCTACGCTGAAAGCCAGGACTATGCCTAAGTGATTAAGTAAACACGGAGCCTTATCTGTGAAATGCTGAAAATGCCCCATAACCACTGGGGGGCTTATGCACGGTGTACATAATTTTTGCGCAAACGTGCATCTTAATACACAAAGAGGAGGGGCGAGGCGGACAAAGGTTTTAGGGACGTGTCAAGACCAGAACAGCCACTGGGCAATCGCTCAGATGTGCAAAGCTCAGCTAAAACTCGCACAAATCCACCGAGGGAAGGAGGCTGCCTACTTAGCTCCTTAAAATAACCTCTACAAAGAACGTATTACAAAATCAACAACGAAACCATCATCCAGCAAAGCAAACGTATGGAATACAAAGGGCTAAAACTGACAGCTGAGGTTTGATTCTTTAGCAATGTCAAAGGTCTTCAGATCCTACCTGACTTCTCGTGGATGGTGGCGTTGCAGCACAGAAATGAGGGGAGCGGGAAGATCGCAACAGGCCAAACGCGGTGCTGGGCTCCTAAAGGAGCTGGTGGGGTAGCACTGACAAGAGTGAGACAGGCTGTCAGCCTTCTCCACGAGCTGAAGAAGAGGAGCGCAAGTGTCCGAAGAAGCTGTTTCTTCTCATACTTCATTTAATACACACCGTCTTTAAATCCAGGGCATCTTCTTAGGGAACAGATAAAGAGGTAGAGTTAGCGGCTCCAGGGATGCTTCAGGATCTTATTTCTTTCTATACTTAGCTGCTATCCATAAACCCGGACCAGTTAAAATACAGAGTTATATTAAAAATTCTGGATAATAACAAAAGTATGGGATTTAAAAAACAAAACAAAAACACGCTTGCACGGAAAAGAGATTAAATTATCTCATTCATTTCCCTATTCCCCTGCAGACTCTACGCTCGGCTCCTCTTAACTCACTTACCTATCCAAACGCAGGGCAGATGCATCAGTTCTCATCATTCTTGGTAAAAAGACGACATTTTCATGCTTGCTCTCAAATATCATCTCTTTCCAGCACACTTTCCTGCAAGCTATGCTAATTCCTCCAGGCTTTTTAATATATGCTAGAAACTTCACTGTTTTATCTTAATGACCATCTCGGTGGGAGTCACTGACCTGCTGTCTTTGATTCTGCTGTCTTCACAAATACAAATAAAACAGTACTTCAGTGACGCTCTGTGACAAACTAGGCGACGGGCATCGACCTCTTACATAAAGAAGGAAAGAATTTGTAGACACCATCCAGAATGTATTACTTTGTTAGATATCAGAGCGGTGGGGCAGAATGACAATGCTACACAAGACTGTGCCTTTGCTCCTGGGATCATACACAGTTTGCTGGAATACAACAAACAAAATAATAAAGTAAGGTCACTGTGTGGAACAAGTTCACTCACTCCATTATTATTGTGAATGACAAGAATATTTTAGTAAGCGTTCTTTTAAATCCGTAGAAAATTTTGGATTTATCTCAATTTGGCTTCATGAAAACTGAAACTTGCAGTGCAAAGATCATTTATAAAACCTTTAGCAGCTGAGCTTTTTAGGCACGGATTTGGTCACCTTCCTGGATAATATTCGGCTCTCTCCACCTTCCCCCAACAAGAAAAAAAGCTTAAAGACCACAAACTGGGACTTCTGGGAGGTGTGACTCCATTTGTCACCTTACCTAATACACACTGTTTCTTCGCTATGCTAAACTTTCACCATGACTGCATAACAGAGTCTCACTGCTATTGTTTCTGAGAGTTTGACAGACTTCCCCAAATTGGATTAAACGAGCATTTTCCGTTGTGACGGACGTCAAGGCCAACGATGTCTCTTGTCGGCTGTGGAGTCCTGCTGGCATTATCACCAGCTCTCACACAACCCCATCTAGCTTTTGGGGTCCGCCCCATCCGTCCTCAGCGGTGGGAAGTTCTTCCAGAAGCAAACAGACCGTTATTTGTTCCTAGGTGGAGCTGAGGCTCTGTAAGGCTTTGCTTTTTTTCTTCCCTCACTCCCCCTTTATTTCCAAGCTTAAACCTGCATCCAGCGGCAACCTGCGCCTCCCGGTGCGCACGGCCCGGCACCGGCTCGGGGAAAGACCAGCCGCGCACCCCGGAGCCCATGTCGCCGCCCGGCAACACAGAACTACAGCTCCCAGCATGCCTCGGGACGGCGCAGTCCATCCAACCCAGAGGGGAGTCGGCCAAGCGCACACAACCGCCCCCCCCCCCCCCGCTCCGCCCCCCTCTCCCCCAGCCCTCCGAAGCCCCGCGCGGTGCAGACCCCGCCGCACGCCCGGTCCGGTCCGGTCCGGTCCGGTCCGGCGCGGCGCCGCCGCCGCCCCGCACAAGGGCCGTTTCCGCAGAAGCCGCCGACCGCGTGGCGCCCCGACCGCCCGCCGCCTCGCCCCCTCCCCTCCCGGCCCGGCCCGGCCCGGGGCGGCCCCGACCACCAACCTCGTTGCTGCACTGCGCCTCGCCGGCCCGAGCCCGGTCCGGCCCCGCAGCCTCCGCCCATAGTGCCGGCAAGCCCTGCACGGCACTTCCGCCCTGGGTTCCTCCGAGCCAATCACGGAGCGCTTCCGCCCTCAAGGAAGGCATGTCCGGACGCCACTTCCGCCCTCAGGCTCCAGCCAATCACTGCGCCGCTTCCCTGTGGGACGGCGACCCTGAGGTTGCCCCTGCGTTGCCTTTTTTTTTTTTTTAAAGAAGGCCCGGGTGTGCTCGGTCCTCTCTCACCAGGTGTATCTGCGAGAAACATCTCAATTCATTTTCTTCACACACGATCTTCTGTGAGGCTATTTTATTCGCGGTTGCAGTGGCGGGCGTCCTGCCAATTAGGAGCGCGTTACAGTAAGCAGAGCATCGACTTTTATTCCCTATTCCCTGACACCTGGTCACCTCCCCTGTTTCCTCATTGGCCGAGCACTACAGGTTCACAAGCTACTCGACGCTCCTCTACACCATATATGTACAATTTTACTTCTTTTTCAACCCTTTAATTTCTCCCTTCTTATTTTCTTTTTTTCCCCTCTTTCTTATGTTTCAAGAACCTGTGATCTTTGTTTTGCTGTTCCCACACTGCTCGACCCGTTTTTCCTCAAGCTTCTGCCTTATTTTGGAAGAGTGAGGCCTTCCACTGTCCACTTACCCACGTAGCATTTCTCCTTATTATGACTACACAACTACCTTGGAGTACAGAAAATTAGTTCTCTGCTGCAAAAACACAACTTAGTTTCTCGCAATTCCCCCCTCTTCTTTCCTTACTCCTACTGTTGTTTTTGCACCTCTTCACATACCGCACTCTTGAGTTTTTCCAACATTAAGGCGCAATAGTCTTCTTCAGATGTCACGGGGGACGGTAGGTGTACAATGCCATTATTTTTACAATGCCAACAAACAGTTGTTTGAGCCAATTCTGTTCAGGTAACCACGAAGTTAGTTTCTCCCAAATGTTTCTAAATGCCCAGGAACTGTCACCTTGAGGTACTCTATGTAGGATCTTTCCCCCCCACCCCCCTCAATATACTTTTTTTTCCCCCCAAATATCAGTCAAATTCGTCCCATTTGATCTACGTATATACAGCAACAAGCATTAATTACAGTGCATGCTCCTCCTTATGAGGTTATTAATGAATCTAATACTATTCGATTCTACAGCACTATTTTTGCAAACTTACCAAACTTATTTTCTAGTTCTTCAGTCATAGCAGAGATATTTACAATAGCTTTTTCTAATTCACCCACCCCTAACCAAGGTAAAAACCACCTTGCAAAGCTGTGAAATACTAGAGAAGTTTACTAGAGAACTATCTGGAGTCCGCTTAATCCTGCGTGTGGTCTCAAGGGGGCTTTGGCTTTGTGGGTCTTCAATAATAGTTACATTTGGAATTACTGCCTCCAGGGTGCGAGCTCCCTTCCATCCCAGGGGCAACACCTTCCTGGCTTTATTGCCACGTAGCCAGTACCACCTCTCGCCATCCAGTTACCACCATCTCAGGCCATCCAGTTACAGGATTCTCATGTTGCATCTGGTGTGCGCTACGTATATTAGCATTCCTGTGGCTACCATATTTGGTACAGTATGGATTATTCCCTGTATGGATAGTTCCACACCCAGGGTCAGTTCTGTCGCCCCCTGAGTTTCTATCAATGTCGTTTAAAAGGCACCTTCGATAACACGGTATATTGTAGCCAGGATTATGTGCGGGGAGTGTGAGAAACACTCCGTAGCCAGTAACTTAGGCTCAGGCGAGTAGCTCAGTGAAGCAGTAATTTATTCGCGATCGCAATGGCACGCGTCCCACAAGCAGGAGCGCACCTGCTAGTCACATAGTACGGTTTATATACTTTCTTTCTCAACGACCGGGACCCTCCCCTGTTTCCCCATTGACTGGGTATTCCAGGTTCACAACCTATCTGACACGCTTCACAGACAATACGTGACGGCCTGTTAAATTTCAAATTTCTTTTGACTTTTTTTACTGTTTGAAGTGGTAATGGTTCTCCACTTATCTGACTTGACACCGTGATTTTCACCTAATTGCTCTAAGGAGTCCGGTTGTCTGCATTTTACAAGGTTGTCTGTTAAGCTTTCTTATCACTGCAAGCCTATCTCAACGCCACATTCCTTCCCTCTAAACGATGTAACTGCAAAAACAACACACACACACACACACACACCTCCTTTCTCCACGATCATCATATCTAATGCTATTCTGTTTTCCCAAGCCATTTTGCTGGTGGCATCTAGTTGTTCAGCGATTTCTCTTATCGCATCCCTTGTATAATTTATGAATATCTGCTGATTATAATAAATACTCTTATTGATTGTTACCCACCAGAACAGCGACTCAAACCCTGAAGCAATTTGATTCCTGGCTTGCCGTGATAGGCAAGCTGTATGGTTACCTATAGCTGTAGAGAATGCAGGGGGAACCCTGATACTGCTATCACGCAAGGAAGGGAACAGCAAAGAGAGAGACTTACAGGCCTCATTTCCCCAGGCAGTCTTTTCTTGGTACAATGCAATCATACATCGCATCCCCTGGGAATCCCTGGTCCACCCCAATGGGAAGGGCACTGTCTGGGCAGTCGGTCGTCCCAAGGCACAAGCATAGCAATTGCTATGGTTGAGACTCTGGACAGTATATTTGACCCATTCTATCCGGGCGTTCACATCCCCATACCCTGTTTCAATGTCAGATGTTTGAACTGCCACATTTCAAAGAGGGACTCCTGTTTTCTCTCCTGTTTTCTCCTTGAGTTTCTCCCTTTCTCTGATGGCAATAGAGGATCGTTTCCATACAGCTGTTCTCAATCTGGCTGTTGGGTCTCTCCCAGTTATTTGTTCTCTCTGCTCAATTGTCATTGGGCATTTAAATCTCCACAAGCTAACACCTCACAAGCATCAAACATGACAGACTGTGGTACATAACCCTCTGTCACATTCACCCCCTATTCTGATGGGGTATCCCGTCTTACTATTATCTGGTCATGCCTTTTCCAAGTTGCCAATTGACCAAGGCCTTCTCTGAGGCCCACAATCACTAGAAACAAAATTAATAGCTGATTTTTCCCTGTCATTATTTTTAACCCTTAGGTTTCCAAATAATTACCAATACAAAGAGTAAGATACATGTACACTACTACTAGAACAAAAACCCCTTGGGAGCACTTTGATTCGCCATAGGCCAGTCCTTTCTCTCAATCACGAGTCACACTCATTAGTTACCTGTGAAAATAAAAGGTTAGTTTACAATTGTAAGCTTTTATCCTGCTCAGAGTCCGCTACGAGATTTTTCTCTTCGATTTCAACTTCCAACAAGTCTTCTGTAGGAACAGCTTCCCAGGTACCAGGGTCGACGGACGCCTTCACTCGAGTATAGTGAGTCCAGCCTTTTTCTGCAGTTCTTACGGCTGTTTCAGTGGTTAGTAGTACTTGGAATAGTCCTTCCCATTCAGGCCGGAGTTTTGATTCTTTCCAGGTCCGAATCAGGACCCAATTTCCTGGCTGATGGTGGAGAATGGGGAATTCCAAAGATGGGGTTTGAGCCAACAACCCACAGGTTCTGAGAGATGACAAAGAAGAGGACAACCCCAGAATACAGTTCTTAAGAAAACTCTCTCTTGTTTCGAATTGCGGTATCTCATCCCTTCTGCCCAGATAGGGGAATCCAAACAGCATCTCATGCGGTGAAATTCCTAGATCCTTTCTCGGTGCTGTTTGAACCTGGAGGAGTGCTGAAGGTAATCATTCTACCCAAGGAAGTTGGGTTTCTAACACTAATTTAGTTAATTGCTTCTTTAATGTCTGGTTCATTCGCTCTACCTTCCCAGAAGAGGAGGGGTGCCAGGGGGTGTGAAAATTCCATTCAATCTCTAAGGCCTGCATTAACCCTTGCAGTACTTGTGAAGTGAAATGACTTCCTTGATCTGAATCAATGTTTTCAACTATCCCACATCTAGGGACTATTTGCTCCGGTGATACCTTAGCCACCGTGTTCGCAGTGGCAGATACCGAGGGGAAAGCTTGCACCCATCCAGTCACGTGGTCAACTAGGACAAACAAGTACTTAAGTCTCCCTGCTTCAGGTAATTCGGTAAAGTCTACCTGTATGCTTTGGAAAGGTCGAATCCCTGGCTCCCGTCCCCCTCTAGGTGGGTTACGGATGACCTTTTTATTTACCTTTTGACATATGGTACATCCTCTGCATATTTGCTTCGCTAAAGTGTATATTCCCACACAGACATACTTTCTTAGCACAACCTCACACATTGCTTGCACCTGCCAATGACTCTCTTGATGTAAAACAGTTAATATTTGCCTCATTGGTGCTTTATTCAGCATTTCTCTCCCAGCAGGGAGCATCCATTTTCCCTCAGACTTCGTGGCTCCCGATTCCTTAAAAAAAAAGATCTCTCTCTTCAAACTTTTTAATTCTGTCTTAGTTTTCAACAATTCCCTGAATCCTCTCTGGACTTATTCTTCGTTTTCCCTCAGACATTAGATGCCTTAAATACCTGACTTCTCCTTCTACATATTGTCATTTATTTTGCAATACTCCCAAGCCCTGCTTTCCCAGAAAGTCGAATAGCTTGTCAGTAGCTTCCTTCACAACTGTTTTCTCCTGTCCTGACAATAAAAGATCATCTGCATATTTGTAACAGTAATACCTCCTCGGGAGGTTGTAATCGCTCCAAAATCTGTTCTAGAACTTGCCCAAATAAACTGGTGGCCCTGTAAACCCCTGAGGGAAAACTGTCCACCTGTATTGTTGCTTCCGCCCCCATTTCCGGGTCTTTCCAGTCAGAGGTGAATAGATCTCTGCTCTCAGGGCCTGAGAGCACTCCATTAATAACACTGTTATTCCAGTGTAAGAATTTGCCATTTGAATGCCCAATGTCATCATCAAATCCCTTCCCAACAAGTTAGTCCCTGCCTTTGGTACATACAGTAATTGCCCAGCGATCATTTTATCCCCTACTCTCAGCCTGGTATCCCCCAAAAGTGGCACTGTTATCCTAGCCCCTTCTACCCCCATCACTTGTAGGGTTTCATTAGTTAATTTAATCCCTGATACTTTACAAGCCAGTAATGATCTAGCTGCCCCAGTGTATTGGGTTCACATAGCAAGGTTCGGGGGGGAGGGGGAGCAGGCTGCCCCCCCCCCCCGCCCCCCCCAGTACTTGGGAAACTGACCAAACACCACAGCAAATATACCAAAACTTCTAGACTGTTACTTAGATAATGCCTTCATCCTCTTTCCCTACTCGTTCAACTTCAAACAGCTCTGTCAAACACTACATACCACACCTTTAATACCTTCAATAACCCTTTTTAACACTTCTATCTTTCTCCAGCCTGTACTTTCCCATTTTCCTTCTCTCCCCCTTCTTCCACTCCGGATATTGCTATTTGAAGTGGCCAGCCTGGCCACGCTTCAAAGCCTGTCCCTGAGCTTTCCTTGCCTGCCATTCCTTCATCTCTCTTCTTCTCCTTTCCATCCTGGCCCTGACTCCCCCTGAAGATTTTCTTCCTCTTTCTCTAACCCTCCGCCTCACTACCTGCTACACCGTCAATACCATTAGTTTCGCTCTCTGCTTTTCCTTCTCATCTCCCCTCCCGATATACGCCTCCAGGGCCTCCCGCAGGAGGGCCCCCCACAGTGACTGTTCACTACATCCCCCCACCTTCTGGAGCTTTTTCTGTGTATCTTGCCAGGCTTTAATCACAAAATGAACTTTCAAGAGCTCTTGGGATACCAGGTCCTTGGGATTCATCCACGAGTACTTTCTCATTCTGACCCCAAATCTCTCATATGATTTCTGTGTTGTGCATTATTATTATTCCAGCCAGGATCAGCAAGTGGGTATTTCTACCCTGCTGGTATTACCCCTGGTCCTGGAGGATGAGCTCTCTCCCAGTTTTGTATAGCAGCTCTCCTCCCGATCATTCCCATTTCTTTCCCTGTAAACAACATACTTATAGACATAATTCCCCCTCAAGAGCGTAGGTTAGGTCCTAGGAACTGGTCTAAGAGTTCAGCTAGCCTGTTGGGGTCCTCAGCTAAGGACTTCGTCTCCTCCTTAAGACTCCTAACCTCTCTGCCGGTAAGGAGAGGGGGGAGTTCACCTAAGAGGATAGACAGTTAGCGTTAGTACTGTTAGTATCAGGGAAGGCAAAATTCTCAGCATCTCTTCTACCTTGTTCTAATTCTTGCCAGAGCCTAGAGTACGCTCCTTCTCTAGGGATAGTGTTAATTACAGTCCCTGTCTCCCTTCCTGGAGCGACTGCTGCTGCCACCGGTGCAATATTAGGATTATAGGGAGCGTAACTTGGCTCCTTCTCCGAAAAAGGAATCTTATTGTTCACATATAAATTTAAAGCCTGAATTTTCATCAGACCCGTATTTTGGCCAAAATACTGCTGTTTCCTTAATTGGTTCTTTTGTCCTGACTGATACACAATATTTAACCTTTTTTTTTTTTTTCTTCTTTCTTTTATCATCTCCTCTGATTTTGATATTATTTTTCCAATTTCTTATCATTCTTCAGGAAGACCTGTCGGCAGGCACTCCCCCAGGGATATCTCCCTGTCCCCTGGAACTCATATTTCCCATTTTTCCTAGCCCTTGTCAGTGTGCTGCTACAGAAATTTCCCTCCTGCAGGGTACCACACACTAACGTTCCGATTCTGGAAAATGGGGGTGTACTGCCAAGCACTTCCCTGTGCAAGGGCTACCGTACACCAAATTTCCCTGGTGTACTGCCAAGCGCTTCCCCGTGCAAGGGCTACCGTACACCAAATTTCCCGAGACGCTTCCTTTCTCTCTCTTATCTCACGCTTCGGCTGTCTCCGGCCACGCCCCTCGCGGAGCTACGGAACTGCGGATCAGGACTCTCCACACTCGCTTCGTACAAAAGTATGTCTCAGTCACACATCACACGGAGTCTCACCCGACCCCCAAGGCAATACTTAATATTTCTTACCTTGGTCTCTGCACAGAGTTACCGGATCAATTCCTAAACCCGGAGTGCCTACCTTCTTCCCTTCCCCACTACTTCATGGATCCTGCCTCTTTAATCAGTCTCGGGCCCTCTGTCAGCCCTCCCCAGAGCTGCCTCTAACAGATCCTACTAGTTGTTACCTCAAAAAGAAGGACGTACCGATCTCTACTTGGAAACGCATCAGTCCATAGACTCTGACCCACCTAAAGACCCCTGCAACTGACTGAAGGAAAACCAAAGCACTTACCCCAAAGCGCAGCCCAGGCAGAATGAGCTCTCTGATGGCATGCCTGTGACTCAATTACCATTAAGCTCTGCCTGGAACCCAAACCCAATCACCTGGGAAAGGGGAGGGGCAAAGCACGAGAAAGCAGAAAGAGAGCAGGAGGAGCAGCAGCTGTTTTTCTTTGCCTTTATTTTTTTCTAGCTTATCTGAACAGCATGCAGAGTGCAGACAGGAGAACTGGTGTCTCTCTAGCAGCAACAATACCAATGCTTTTGCTTCAGCTTTGAATATTGAAATGACAATATGAGAAAGCAAGTTACTGAAGCTAACTGGAATTAGCTCAGCCTTTCTTCTACACAGGAAGAAAAATCTAGCAGCATAACAGATTACACCCCAAAAACAAAATCAATGTAGTAACATCACTCGCAGGAAAAAAAACTGCGCATGCGCGACCCCGCGCCGCCTGCAGTACCCGCTTTTCCCCGGCAGGGGGCGGCAGAGGGCGCCCGAGGGCGCCACCGCGCATGCGCCGCCTCGCGCCTCCTGCAGTACCCGCTTTTCGCCGGCGGGGGAGGGGGGGCAGAGGGCGACAGGGGGCGCCACCGCGCATGCGCGGTCCCGCGCCGCCTGCAGTACTCACTTTTCCCCGGATGGGGGCGGCAGAGGGTGGCCGGGGGCGCCACCGCGCATGCGCAGACTAGCGCCGCCTGCAGTACCCGCTTTTCGCCGGCAGGGGGCGGCAGAGGGCGCTCGGGCGTGCCACCGTGCATGCGCCGTACCGCGCCGCCTGCAGTACCCGCTTTTCGCCGGCAGGGGGCGGAAGAGGGCGCCCGGGGGCGCCACCGCGCATGCGCGGCCCCGCGCCGCCTGCAGTATCCGCTTTTCCCCGGCAGGGGGCGGCAAATGGCGCCCGGGGGTGCCACCGCGCCTGCGCAGAGCAGCGCCGCCTGCAGTACCCGCTTTTCCGCGGCAGAGGGCGCCCGGGGGCGCCGCCGCGCAAGCACCGTCCCGCGCCGCCAGCAGTACCCGCTTTTCCCCGGCAGGTGGCGGCAGAGGGCTCCCGGGGGCGCCACCGCGCATGCGCCGCCCCTAGGCACCTGCAGTACGCAGTTTTCCCCTGCAGGGGGCGGCAAAGGGCGCCCCGGGGCGCCACTGCGCATGCGCAGACTAGCGCCGCCTGCAGTACCCCCTTTTCGCCGGCAGGGGCGGCAGAGGGCGCTCGGGGGCGCCACCGCGCCTGCGCAGAGCAGCGCCGCCTGCAGTACCCGCTCTTCGACGGCAGGAGGCGGTAGTGGGCTCACGGGGGCGCCACCGCGCATGCGCGGCCCCGAGGCACCTGCAGTACGCACTTTTCACCTGCAGGTGGCGGTAGAGGGCGCCCGGGGTCGCCACAGCGCATGCGCAGACCAGTGCCGTCTGCAGTACCCGATTCCCCCCAGCAGGTGGCGGCAGAGGGCGCCCGGGGCGCTACCGCGCATGCGCGGAGCAGCGCCGCCTGCAGCACTCCCTTTGCCCCGGCAGGGGGCGCCCCGCGGTCAGCAGGGACAGCTTCCCAGACCATTTTCCCAGAGGAAGCACAAACGAAAACAGCAGAAATTTGCACCCCACGCCGCCTCAGGGAGGCCTCAGGATCTGCCTTGTGCAACGTGCCGCTCCCGGCTGGGAAGCTGAGCGACGGCAAGCTGAAACAGTACATTTTTTACCAGGATAAAAAAGGCAGGGAGATAATAATAACAAACCCAACGTGGGCAACGGGAAGCTCAGAGCCCAATGACCACAACTCCCGGCTTGCTGGGGGAGAAGGTGCTCCTGGCGGCTTGACACTGCGGGCACCGCGGAGCCAGCCCCGGGCTTCCCGACCTGCAGCCCAGCACCCGCAGACCGATGCCTGCCACCCCGTGCCATCCCTGCCTGGCCTTTCCCTGCCCCAGCCGCCAATCCCGCGGGACCCGGCCTCCACAACGCCATCCCCTGCCCTGGGGGTCCTGCCGGGAACCCCCAACCCACCCCCACTTGCGCTTCTGCAAGCAGCCCCCACCACACAGAGCAGTCCCCCCCAGCCCAGGGGGCAAAGACAGCACCGAGCTGCCCTCCCGGTCCCACAATAGGCAGCTGCCCCCCCACCCGGCAGGGCCGGTCCCGCACCCTGGCCGACGGACACGGGGCCACCCCCGCTCCGGGCCCCTGCCCCCTCCACACCCACCCCGCTACGGAACCTGCACCCACACACAGACGGCGACAGCCACTTACCGGGGCGGCAACCACCAAAGGGGGCACAGGCCGGAAAGCAAACTTTATTAAACTGCTGTGCAGGACTCCCGGGAGGGGGGCTGCGGTGGGGCTCCCTGCCCGGTCGTTCTCCCCTTCCCCTGGCGGGCAAGGCAAAGAGCGGCGTCCGTCTGTCCACCCGTCCGTCCCTGCGTGGGGAGCGGATGCTGGAAGTGGGCTTCTCACTATCGCTGCTTTGGGTAGTTGCGGAGTAATTGCCTGAAGTAACTAGGCCAATTAAACTCATATTCACCTTTTAAAGAAAGCGTACAGCACTGAAGAAGCTTTCAGGGTGGAGGGCAGCTGCGCTACCTAAGTGTTCCCTAGGCCTCCAACCTTAGATGCTACCGCACAAGGGGAACTTGGTGTGCTGACTCTAAGGAACAGGACGGAGTGCAGAGTGGAGAGGAGACACCACGGATAGGCTCTGCGACCAGATGGGGACCCGACTGCTCTTGTGCACACCAAGACCGGTAAGCTGCATGTTTGCTACCCGGAGCCAACGACCTGACAAAACGCTGTACTCTAGGGAACTTTTGCTCATTCTAGTATCTTTAGAATACCAAAACACACCTCCATCCCAAAAGCTCCGTGCCTCCAAGGTGCGACCACTGAGTGCTGAGCATGCGTGCTCGCTTGCTTTCGCGGACAGTGAATTTACCGCCGGCGATCCAAAGAACCTGTGTCCTTGTTGCTGTAATAAATTGCTGTTCAGTGCATTGTTCCTAGCCGTGACAGTTCTCATTGAACGCGAGTAGAGCGAGGGTGTGCTACGTTATTTAGGTGAATCCGTGACCGTGACAGTTCAGTACCCTGAATCCGACCAGAACCGCAACAGGTAGTCAGCTATGCCCCTTAACGCGACAGTATTTCATAGGCAAAAACATTAAGCCTAAGATTTCTCATGCCTAAGGCCCTGGGGGGCAGGCAGAGAAGGAACCCGAGACTCTTAGCCATGCGACTCCTGTGAATCGCAGCTTACAGTCAGTCAGTCATTGTCTTCTGGTCTCACAGGGTGAGGCAGAGGTATAATTAATTCCTTCGCCACCTCTCTGGAAAGAGCTTTTCTCCTATCTGTGACAAAGGAAAAAAAAAAGTTGTGATCATTACACAAAGCCACACTCTGTGAATTCACTACTACAGTTAAGATCATTTTTAGTCAAAAAACACCTCGGCAGCAATGTTACCACTGCAAACATAGCGCTGCAAGAAAAATTCAACTCCAGATAAAGGAAAGGGCGAGCTAAAAGCACGAATGACGTGACCAAAGGCAACTGCAGCAACCATCTGGTAGATGGTTGTCCACAGCCCTCGGATTTCATGGTCGTCTTTCCTGACGAATGAATCCTGGAAGAACAAAAAAAGATACAAAACGTGTCCAGAAAAGCCTTTGGGGAGACTGCTGAAAGGAAAACCAAACCAAAAAACTAGGAACAGCAAGCGGCCTGTACGTTGGTTCTGTTAACAGAGTAACGCTAACGTACTAGAAATTTCCGCGTTCTTTGCCCTCTACCTTGAAAAAGTCACCCAATTCTGTCAGTGTTCACCGTCGCCTTTTTTTTGTTGTTGTTAAACTTTCACGTGGACATCCGAGGAAAACATTTCGAGTCCCTGTCATCAAGGGAGAAGAGGAGAGAAAAAAAAAAGAGAGGGATGAGGGGGGAAGAAGCGCGGCCATTCCTTTCCTCAGTAACGCGAGCAAAAAGCTCAGGCGCTCGGCAACAATGTTTTTTGAAAGACAAAACACAGAAGAAACTGCACGTTATTTAATCTCAGCTGTAGAGTCACGTGTATTTGTATCTGCTCATTTATTCATCCGCCAGTTTATTTCGCTACAGACGCTACAGAACGTAGAGACTGCGAGGTTACTACTACCTTTTGTAACTGATGCGATCTTCGGTAGGAACAGCTATCTAAAAGAGCCAACAAAATCCTGTCCTGGTTTCAGTTAGGACAGAGTTAATTAACTCTGTCCTAACTGAAACCAGGACAATCCCCTTCGTCGACAGCCATCTGGACTTTTATCGTCTAACAACAGTCCTAAAAACATCCCCCGGGATGCTCAACTTCAGAAACTTTCCGTTCCACTTGAGGCAGAACAAGCCCTTACACTGGACACCTTCACCTGGCCCTCCACTGCTAGCAGGGTAGCGCTCTGATACCGTCCAGTACGTGCTGCAGCCTACTCGCTTACGCGTATTTACTGCGGCCTTGTTCGATACGCTCACAGAGAGACCCATGAAAAATCCACCCTTTCTTTGAGAAAAGTAAATAAATACATACATACATACGACACGGTAAGGAAGAAAAGCTGAACACACGGGATGCGGTCCTTTGCCAAGGGGCACATCCAACATCAGCACAAGGAGCTTTGGGGCACGTGAGCGATCATCTACACCAGCCATCGGGACAAGCCAAACGGACGCACACGAGCCTCGATTTAAAAACAAAAAACAACACGTTAAGTTCCTTTACAGCTTATGGAAGTAACAACCTACAGCTTAGATGCAGCTGGATTGCATCAGCTTAGGGACTGCCTCCTTCAAAATGCACAGGGGGGTGGGAAAACCAGTCTCGAAAACCTGTTGCCTAACAGGAGACTGTTGCCTGCTCCTCCATAGGTTACGTTCTTCCAAGCATCGTCCTGTTCCTGGATTTTACCAGCCACAATGCGATGGTCCCACCGGCATGAGTCGGGGACACTTCGCACAGGGTTTATTCGACGCTGAAGTAAGTCTTCTGTGGGTATAAGTAACGCAGCACGAGATGGAAAGTAAGCTAAGGTACCATCTGCGGCACAACGCTTGTGCGATATTGGACCTGAGGGGACCAGTCAAAGCCTGCAATAATCGCTGAACGGGTGGGTAAGTAGGGAGCCCTACGGGAAACAGAGCTCATGTTCTGCGAAGCTCTTTTCCCGTCCAGAAGAGGACCTTTTCTATTCAGCGTCTTTACTGAACTTTACGCTACTTCCTATTCGCTTTGGCAAGTTAGCCTCCGTAGAAGCCAAGAGACTTTAAACTGCCAAGCACCATTTATAGTTCTTGTTCTCCGACGACAGGGAATTTCAATCGGGGCGCTAGTTAATAGGAAAGTCTGGCTCTGTTTCATGCAAATCAAGTACCTAAACCACAGACAGGAGTCTGCAGAAAGAATACTTTAAAAGGTGAATTTAAAGAGAGGGATAAGACTCACTTTTCCAAAATTTCTGCAATGACTGTGGCAAAAAAGGCTGAACCAGGGACGTCTCTGTCATCCCCTCTAGGATTTAGCAACTCCATACAGTTAGGGGTCAAATACCACAGCTTCAACGCAAGGCAGACAGGGACCTCGAAGGTCACGTTTCTGTCTGCGCACCAAGTTCTGCTGGAAAGACCCCCAGCCGCTCAATTCCCAAGCAACTTTGCCACGGCCAGCGCTTACCTGGAGTTTTGCTTTCTCTCGCTGCTCAGTACAGGCCCGAGGCCTCTTTTATTGCACACAGGTCAAGCAAAACTCTCGGGACATAACCGATGGACAGACAGACAGACAGACAGACAGAAATTGCCTCTCACGTCTGTCTTGACCGACCACAACCAGCGTTCTGGAAAGCCCCGCAAGCCCCGGTTTATTTCCAGGACAACTCTGAAAGCTGAGGCGGGACAAAGTTTAGCCTCTCGTACCACAGACTGAGCAACAAAGAGACAGAGCTCGACAGACCAATTCATTCTAGGCCTAAGAAGCTCCTACAACTTGGCAGGCGCTATGCGGCTTTCCTTTGCGCTTCCCCGCACCGAGCAGTTCGCGCTTCAGCACATTCGATTAAGCCTTTGAGCCTGGGCTGCAGGAAGTTTACGAGCACGCCTCGGTTTCACCCGGAGTTCGCTGCGACTTACCCGGACAGCTGGGACAGTCGGGCTGCCCTTTCTCCTGGGAAACCCGCGGCTGCAGCACGCCAGCTGCAGCTTTCCTCGGTGTAGCCGGTGCGCCACCTTCACTCGGCAACAAACCCCGCAGGGGTCCTAGCGGCGGGGAGCTGCTTCTGCCCTGGTGAGCCGCAGAAAAAGGAGAGAGCCGGCTGTCAGCACGCGGGGAGAGGAAAACCTCCGAGGCGCAGCCCGACGATCAAGCGCAGCGAGGACCCGCGCCCGGCCGCCGCAGCCCCCACCCCTCCCGGCCCGACGCTCCGGGGAAGCACCCCCGAAGGCTCTCGCTCGCCTCACCGCCGGCAACCGCGCTCGCAGCCAGCGGCGACCTGCGCCTCCCGGCGCGCACGGCCCGGCCCCGGCCCCGGCCCCGGCCCCGGCAAGACCGGCCGCGCACCACAGAACTACAGCTCCCAGCATGCCTCGGGACGGAGCAGTCCATCCAACCCAGAGGGGAGTCGGCCAAGCGCACACAACCGCCCCCCCCTTCTCTGCGCCCCCCCCCCCCCCCGCACCGCCTCCCGCCGCTCCGCCCCGCTCTCCCCCAGCCCCCCGAAGCCCCGCGCAGTGCAGACCCCGCCTCACGCCCGGTCCGGTCCGGTTCGGTCCGGCGCGGCGCCGCCCCCGCCCCGCACAAGGGCCGTTTCCGCAGAAGCCGCCGACCGCGTGGCGCCCCGACCGCCCGCCGGCCCGGCCCCGACCACCAACCTCGATGCTGCACCGCGCCTCGCCGGCCCGAGCCCGGTCCGGCCCCGCAGCCTCCGCCCATAGTGCCGGCAAGCCCTGCACGGCACTTCCGCCCTGGGTTCCTCCGAGCCAATCACGGAGCGTTTCCGCCCTCAGAGAAGGCATGTCCTGACGCCACTTCCGCCCTCAGGCTCCAGCCAATCACTGCGCCGCTTCCCTGTGGGACGGCGACCCTGAGGTTGCCCCTGTGTTGCCTTTTTTTTTTTTTTTTTTTTTTTTAAAAGAAGGCCCGGGTGTTCTCGGTCCTCTCTCACCAGGTGTATCTGCGAGGAACATCTCAAATCATTTGCTTCACACACGATCTTCTGTGAGGCTGTTTTATTCGCGGTTGCAGTGGCGGGCATCCTGCCAATTAGGAGCGCGTTACAGTAAGCAAAGCATCGACTTTTATTCCCTATTCCCTGACACCTGGTCACCTCCCCTGTTTCCTCATTGGCCGAGCACTACAGGTTCACAAGCTACTCGACGCTCCTCTACACCATATATGTACAATTTTACTTCTTTTTCAACCCCTTAATTTCTCCCTTCTTATTTTCTTTTTTTTCCCTTTCTTATGTTTCAAGAACCTGTGATCTTTGTTTTACTGTTCCCACACTGCTCAGCCTGTTTTTCCTCAAGCTTCTGCCTTATTTTGGAACAGTGAGGCCTTCCACTGTCCACTTACCCACGTAGCATTTCTCCTTATTATGACTACACAACTACCTTGGAGTACAGAAAATTAGTTCTCTGCTGCAAAAACACAACTTAGTTTCTCGCAATTCCCCCCTCTTCTTTCCTTACTCCTACTGTTGTTTTTGCACCTCTTCACATACCGCACTCTTGAGTTTTTCCAACATTAAGGCGCAATAGTCTTCTTCAGATGTCACGGGGGACGGTAGGTGTACAATGCCATTATTTTTACAATGCCAACAAACAGTTGTTTGAGCCAATTCTGTTCAGGTAACCACGAAGTTAGTTTCTCCCAAATGTTTCTAAATGCCCAGGAACTGTCACCTTGAGCTACTCTATGTAGGATCTTTCCCCCCCACCCCCCTCAATATACTTTTTTTCCCCCCCCCAAATATCAGTCAAATTCGTCCCATTTGATCTACGTATATACAGCAACAAGCATTAATTACAGTGCATGCTCCTCCTTATGAGGTTATTAATGAATCTAATACTATTCGATTCTACAGTACTATTTTTGCAAACTTACCAAACTTATTTTCTAGTTCTTCAGTCATAGCAGAGATATTTACAATAGCTTTTTCTAATTCACTCACCCCTAACCAAGGTAAAAACCACCTTGCAAAGCTGTGAAATACTAGAGAAGTTTACTAGAGAACTATCTGGAGTCCGCTTAATCCTGCGTGTGGTCTCAAGGGGGCTTTGGCTTTGTGGGTCTTCAATAATAGTTACATTTGGAATTACTGCCTCCAGGGCGCGAGTTCCCTTCCATCCCAGGGGCAACACCTTCCTGGCTTTATTGCCACGTAGCCAGTACCACCTCTCGCCATCCAGTTACCACCATCTCAGGCCATTCAGTTACAGGATTCTCATGTTGCATCTGGTGTGCGCTACGTATATTAGCATTCCTGTGGCTACCATATTTGGTACAGTATGAATTATTCCCTGTATGGATAGTTCCACACCCAGGGTCAGTACTGTCGCCCCCTGAGTTTCTATCAATGTCGTTTAAAAGGCACCTTCGATAACACGGTATATTGTAGCCAGGATTATGTGCGGGGAGCTCAACTTCAAAATCTATTCCTTCCCAGTGACTTGTGGAAAACAGACTCCACAATCAGTAAGATTGTAAAGTAGGTATGTTTATTCAGCACTGGGCAGCACGGGGGGTAGTCCCACCAAGATCGTGCACACCTGACGCGGCAACTTGCCTTGGTTATATGCAGTAATGCATGAAGTTTCACAATACACCTATACATATTCATAACCTGTCCCTGTTTCGTATTAAAATTAGTTCCAAGGAGTCATTTCCATAAACTCCTCCCATCTGCGCTTCTGCAGTGTATTCTGGTGGTGGTCGTCAGGGGTCGTGGGGATGAAGACTGATGACTGACACTTCCTCGTCACCGCTAGTTGACCTCTTGTCTTTGTGCAGACTCAGTTGCTCCTTGGCTCTTGTCCATCCGCAGGACCAGTTTCTGCCAGTTTCTTAAGACAGGCTCACACTCTTATTAGGAGACTGACCTTGGTAAGGGGCCCAAGGCTTCTTGCTTTGGTTAATTTGCACAATGCACCATAGTTAGCAAAGACACTAAGTAGCATCGTAGTTTAATGCCGTCAGCACTCTCTCTCTACTTGATAAGATTCTCCTAACTCCCTCTTTCACTTGGACTGAGTATGATCTGTCATTTTTAGAAATCTAGAGTATCCAGACACAGTTGCTGCTGGAAATAGCAATCAGGGACAAGGCCTTTCCAGTCTTTCTAGGCATGTGGGTGCAAATCCAACAATTATTTCGAGATAGAACTCGAGAGATGTTCTGGATTCATTGGAAATGCTGATTTTTCCCTCTATCCTACCACTAATCCATTCAGAATAGGTATTACTAAGATAAACTTAAAATACATCATTTCTATATATATATACACGCCCCTATAATAATAAAAAAATAATAATTAAGAAAAACAATAAAAATCACAAACTAGTAAGGATTCTTCTCGTGGGGATTAAATACCCCCCCTCCCCCCACTTCCAGGGGGCGTTCCCTGTAAACACTCCAATTCTGTGTAATTCAATCCCTTTTACTCATTAATTCATTACGAATTCTTCTAAGGAGAAGTTAAAGGTTTACAATAGATAGTTTTAACAGTTTTAACCTTAAAAGTCTCTGTGAATGCAGTCTCTCAGGTATCAGGGTTAATTGATGCTTTTACCCGGGTATAATGAGTCCACCCTTTTTCAGCCATTCTTACTGCCGTTTCAGTACTCAGGAGCACTTGGAACAGTCCGTCCCACTCAGGTTGCAGCTTCAATTCTCTCCACGTTCGTATCAGAACTCAGCCTCCTGCTCAGAATGGATGGATCGTGGCTTCCAAGGGTGGGGTTTGAGCTAATGATCCACGGGTCCTAAGAGAGGACAAAGAGGATGACAGCCCAAGCGCATGGTTCTTAAGAAAAGCATCTTTTGTCTCAAATTGAGGTAATTCATTCCCTTTGTCCAGGTACAGCAATCCAAGTAACGTTTCATATGGTGAAACTCCCTCCCACATCTTTTCTTGGTGCAATTTGAATTTGGAGAAGTGCTGAAGGTAAACGCTTCTTCGTTCAGGGTGTTATAAATTACTCTCAGTCGAAAAAAATTTGAATGAAGCCAACTAATTTATTAAGTAAGCGATCAGCAAGCAAAACAGCGCTGGGCGGCCGGGGGAACTCGTGCTCCTCCAAGCGGCGCGCAACTCGCCCCCCCCGTAGTCCCTTTTTATCATTCAATTCTTCCAGGTTCCGCTGCGTCAGTTGTTGCTAGGGGGTCATCCTGTCCCATTCACCTTCGTCCCTCTGGTGGTCATACGGGTGAAGACAGTCATTCTCCCCCCTTTCCTTATACGGTGTATTAGTCCTTGAGACAGGGGAGTACATTACCAATTTAGTAACCTATTTACACAACGTTCTCTTCACCAGGGACCTAAGATATCCCATCCCTTGGGAAACTTCACCAAGGACCTGAGATATCCTGTCCCTTGGGAAACTTCTCTAAGAAACAGCTGCGAGGAAAAAAAAAAACACTGTGAGAAAGTGAGAAAGCCACTATTTGAAAAATTCCCTTCATTCCTTCGATATAACAAATTAATGAACAAACACTCTTGCCATCTATCACAAGGGGAGCCAAGTTTGCAGAACTTAGTCAATTGCTTCTTTACTGTCTGATCCGCTCCACCCTTCCAGAAGAGGAAGGACGCCAAGGAGCGTGAAATTTCCACTTAATTCCTGGAGTCTATATTAGCCCTTGCAATATTTGTGGCACAAAGTGACTTCCTTGATCCGAGTCAATATTTTCAGTGACTCCGTAGCTGAGAATCATCTGTTCTAGAATTACCTTAGCTGCCATGCTCGCAGTAGCAGATACCAAAGAGAGAGCTTCCGCCCACCATGACAAGTGATTGACCAAGACTAGTTAGGTATTTAAACCTACCTATTCTAAGGAGTTCTGTAAAGTCTACCTGTGCGCTTTGGAAGGGTTGTATTCCTGGTTCTTGCCCCGCTTCAGGCTGACTGCGGATAATCTTCCTATTTACCTTTTGACATACTACACAACTCCTGCGTACTTGTTCAGCCAAAGTATGTATACTCCTACACATACACGTTTCCGTAGCACAGCATCACACGTTGCTTGAATTCCCCAACAGCTCTCTGATGTAAAACATTAATATTAATATAAAATTAATATTCGCCTCACTAGCACTTGATTCAGCATTTCTCTCCCATCAGGGAGTATCTAGTTTCCTTTGGACTTGGTGGCTCCTGATTCCTTAAAAACCCCTCTCTCTCAAAACTCTTTAGTTCTTTCTTAGTTTTGGGTAGAGGTAGCTCGACAGTTCCCTGAATCCTCTCTGGATTTATTCTTTGTTTCCCCTCAGACGCTAGATGCCTTAAGTACTTGACTTCTCTTTTTACATATTGTAATTTATTTTCCAATACTTTCAAGCCCTGTTTTCCCAGAAAGTTGAATAGCTCGTTAGCGGCTTCCTTCACAACCGTTTTCTCCTGTCCTAACAATAAGGGATCGTCAACATATTGCAAGAGGAACACCTCCTCCGGAGGCTGGAATTGATCAAAAATTTGTTCTGGAACTTGCCCAAATAAATTCGGTGGACCTGAGGTAAAACTGTCCATCTCTATCGTTGCTTCCACCCCATTCCAGGGTCTTTCCACTCAAAGGCGAGTGTATCTTTGCTCTCAAGGTCCGCTCTGTTATTCCTTTTATTATTATTATTATTCTGTTATTCCGCTGGAAATCAGTCTTGGTTATGCACAAGAACAACCAAGTTCCTGTCTTGTCACAGAGCCTACACTCTGTCACCTAGCCACGGCACCTCCGCTCCGCTCTACACTCTGTACTATTCCTCTCAGAGTCAGCGCGCCAGGTTCCCCCAGCGTGATCAACGTCTAAGGTTGGAGGTTTTGGGATCTTTTATGTAGCGCAGCTACACTCCACCCTGGAAGCTTCTTCAGTGCTGTACCTTTTCTTTAAAACGTGAATATCACTTTAATTTTCAGGTCACCTGAGGCAATTATTCCCCATGGCAGGGACTAGGAATGCTAAGTAGAGGAGAAAATGAGTGTTGTGGGCCTCAAGCGTGCACAAAGAGCGTAAGGAGAGTTCCTGAGAGGACGGGGAACAAAGGGAAAGTTGCTTACCTCCGAGAAGTCGCCCTCAATCTTCATGCCATGGATGTTTGTTGTGCATGCTCAGCGCACCAGTTAGGGGTCCCCATATGTTTGAAGGCTTCTTACCTCTGAGAAGTCCCCTGGGCTTTCTTTCACCAGATAATGGCTTTCCCGGGGACTCGCCAGTCCACACGGAGAGATCCCTGCCTGATCAGCTCATGGCCTGCGACGCCACGCACATGCAGCCGTTCTCAGGAAGACGCGTGTGCAGCTTTACAGCCTGAACGGCAAACAGCAAGCGTTTCTTTGGGGCAGGTTTTCCATCATCATCTCCCTCCACAGGAAAAGTCGCTCCTCTCGGCTGCTCCTCCTCTCTTAACATTCCTAACATCCCCTCCCCGATCCCACCTTCCCCTGCTAACTTTGCTCCTCTTGGGTCACTGCCCGCCTCCACCTTCCAAAGCAGCTCCTTATCGAGTTCTCCTTCTGCGTCCTGTCCCCAGCTGCTCCCATCCCACAGTGCTCTCAACAGCGACATTAGCTGTCGCTCGGATCTCCTTCCCACTCGGTACCCGCTCTGCAGCTATCCCTATCGTGGGAACAGCAAACAACCCTGCAGGTCATCTGTATCCAACGGGCTGAAGGATCCGTTTACCCGGAAGTTTTTGACGAGAGATTACAGAAAAAGAATCGCACCTCCATGCAACGCATCCCCCTTTCCAAAGAGACACAAAGACGGCACAGGCGACCTCCCTGTAAGTTTTTAAAATTTGTCAAGGGTTTGCGGTGAGCATTATGAAAAATAACATTAGAAGGAGAAGACTGGTAGTCCTGACAAGTTCCTGAAGTCAAGAGAACTTGCCCAATCAACCCCAAACCATTCGCTAGAGTAACTTGTTAGTCTGTTTCCTTTTGAAAGCCAAATGAGGAGGCACGCGTTCTCCTCTTTCCCATCTGCGTTCTCGTTCTGGCTTAACCAGGCAGGCGGTCAGAGTGAATGGCTGAGTGGTGCTTTTCTCCCCACCATGGGAGACTCAGGAAGAAAAAATAGTCAAAGCTCATGGGTTCGGATAAAGACAGTTTAATAGGACAAAGAAGGCAAGAAAATCATAGCAATGATGACAAGGGAACATTCCAAAGCAAGCAATGCACGATGCTATTGCTCCCCACCTGCTGACTGACGCCCAGCCCTCCCCGAGCAGCGGTCCCCCCTCCGCTCCCCACCGTCCTGTTCCCCACTGTTCCACAGGGCAGGGGACAGGTTAAGAAAGGGGCTGGGCAGCAGGACACTCACTGCAGCTCCTGCTCTGGGTGCCCCCGGGATGATTTCACGGTTCAGGCGCTTCCCGATCGCCCTCTCCCCCCGCTTCCTCCTCGGTAAGGATCCGGAGGCTGAGCTGTCACCCCCGCAGGAGAACACACCAGGATGTGACACGCCTTACGCGGGCCAAAGCGACAGCGACAACGGGGTGGCTGTGCAGCGTTGAGGCGGCCGCGCGGCAGCGCAGGACTACATTTCCCAGCATGCCTCGGGACGGAGCAGCCCACCGGACCATGCGGGGACTCCGGAACGCCCCCCCCACCGTGCTGCTCCCTGCCTCTCCTCTCCTCTCCGTGCTCTCCCTCCCTCCCACGCCCCTTTTCGCCCAAGCTCGCCACCGCTAGACCCCACGGCTCCGCGGAGCACGGATCCGGCACGGCGTGGCGCGCCCCCCGCCCCGCACAAGGGCCATTGCCCCAGGAACCGCCGACCGCGCAGCGCCCCGATCGCCCACCGCCTCGCCCCGCGCGCTGTCCCGGGGCGGCCCCGACCACCAAACTCGTTGTGGTGTCGTGTCGTGTCGTGTCGCGTCCCGTCCCGTCCCGAGCCGAGGCGACGCAGCTTCTCCCCCAGAGCAGGACGCCGCCATTTTGCTGCGGGCAGGGGCAGTAATGAGAAAGCCGGCGGCGCTGACGCTACCACGCATGCGTGGCACCGCTCTGCCTGCCATGCGGCTGTTTCCGCCAGCAGGTGACGGCAGACAGCGACGCGCCGCTATTGCGCACGCGTGCCGGCTTTCCGCCGGCTGACTCCGCGCATGCGCGGAACCAGGCAAGGCTTCCCGAACCGTTTCGTCGTTAATGGAAACGGCGGGACCCGCGCGGAAAATCACACGGAAGCGGCAAGAAGAAGCGCCCGGCTCCGCTGTCGCGGAGGAGACGGCCGCCCTTCCTGCCTGTCCCCGAGCCGCTCCCGGCCTGGAAGCCGAGCTGCGAGGCGGAACTACATTTCCCGGCATGCCGCGGCAGCCAGCGTGGCCGTCCGCCAGCCCGAGGACCACAACTCCCAGCATGCTGCGGGGCAAGACGCTCCCAGCCGCCCACCGCTATGGACGCCCTGGAGCCAGCCCGGCGTCCCTGTCTTGCGGTCCCCGCCAGCCCCGCCTGGGCTTTCCCTGCCCCGGCCGCCGATCCCGCGGGACCCGGCCTCCCCGGCGCCCTCCCCTGCCCTGGAGGTCCTGCCGGGAACCATCCCGTCCCCCTTGCTGCTCCGCAAGCAGCCCCGGTCGCACTGGCCAACCGCTCCGCCCACGCAGACCGCCCCCCCCAGCCCGGAGAGCAAAGACAGCGCAGTGCTGACGCCCCCTCCTGCCACGGTCCCCCAGTCTGCAGCCCCCCCCCACCGGCTGCCCCCGAGAGGCCGTCCCCATCCAGCGGCCGACAGACACGGGGCCAAGCCCCCCAGCCCCTGCCCTCTCTGCACCCTTCCTGCTACGGAATCTGCGCCTACAGACACGGAGACGGCCACTTCCCGGGGCCGCAACCATTGAGGGGGGCACAAGCTAGAAAGCAAACTTTATTAAACTGCTGTGCAGGACTCTCAGGAGGGGGGCTGCGGTGGGGCTCCCTGCCCGGTCGTTCTCCCCTTCCCCTGGCGGGCAAGGCAAAGAGCGGCGTCCGTCTGTCCACCCGTCCGTCCCTGCGTGGGGAGCGGATGCTGGAAGTGGGCTTCTCACTATCGCTGCTTTGGGTAGTTGCAGAGTAATTGCCTGAAGTAACTAGGCCAATTAAACTCATATTCACCTTTTAAAGAAAGCGTACAGCACTGAAGAAGCTTTCAGGGTGGAGGGCAGCTGCGCTACCTAAGTGTTCCCTAGGCCTCCAACCTTAGATGCTACCGCACAAGGGGAACTTGGTGTGCTGACTCTAAGGAACAGGACGGAGTGCAGAGTGGAGTGGAGACACCACGGATAGGCTCTGCGACCAGATGGGGACCCGACTGCTCTTGTGCACACCAAGACCGGTAAGCTGCATGTTTGCTACCCGGAGCCAACGACCTGACAAAACGCTGTACTCTAGGGAACTTTTGCTCATTCTAGTATCTTTAGAATACCAAAACACACCTCCATCCCAAAAGCTCCGTGCCTCCAAGGTGCGACCACCCCTCGCTGAGCATGCACTCTGAACTTCTCGGAGTCTACACCTTTAAATGAAAGCAAGAAAACTTTTCACCAGTCAAAGCCAAGATATGCCTGACTAGAGTCACTCAAGCTCCACCTAAAAGACAGAAAATAATGTAAATTGGCTTAAGACAAAGGGGATGTTTGGCAAGATACCATCACAAAAGGATACCTTTCTGACTTCTGGGATCAGTCAACAGGCTGAGCCTCTTATCCCCCACCCACCCATTGGGACGCTGTGGGGTAAAATTTGAACACTTGGTTATACCAGGTGTCTGCTTGGAAACTTAGAAATCTCTAGAGTCTTTGTGCCTTTTAACGCGTTAACAGCCAGGATGAGTACTTGTGTATTTCATGCGTGCTCGCTTGCTTTTGCTGACAGTGAATTTACCTCTGGCAATCCAAAGAACCTGTGTCCTTGTTGCTGTAATAAATTGCTCTTCATTGCATTGTTCCTAGCCGTGACAGTTCTAATTGAACATGACTAGAGCAAGGGTGTGCTACGTTATTGGTAAATCCGTGACTGTAATAGTTCAGTACCCTGAATCTGACCAGACCCATAACAGTCAGCTACGCCCCTTAATCTGACAGTATTTCATAGGGAGAAACATAAAGCCTAAGATTTCTTATCCCTAAGGCTTTGGGGGACAGGCAGAGAAGGAACCTGAGACTCTTAGTATGTCTTCTGAGAATTGCAGTTTACAGTTAAGTTACTCAGTGTCTTCCGGTCTCACGGGATGAGGCAGAGGTATAATTCCTTCTTCGTCTCGCTGGAAAGAGCTTTTCTCCTATCTGTGACAAAGGAGAAAAAAAAAAAGCTTTGATCATAGGAGTCATTACACAAAGCCACACTCTGTGAATTCACTACTACAATTAAGATCGTTTTTAATCGAAAACACCTCGGCAGCAATGTTACCACTGCAAACATAGCGCTACACAAAATTCAACTCAAGTTCAACTCAAGATAATGGAAACGGCGAGCCAAAGGGACAAATAACATGACCGAAGGCATCTGCAACAACCATCTTGTAGATGGTCCACAGCCCTCAGATTTCATGGTCGTCTTTCCTGCCAAATGAGTTCTGGAAGAACAGAAAAGATACACATTGTACCCACAGAAGCCTTTGGGGAGACTACTGAAAGGAAAACCAAACCAAAAAAGCTAGGAACAGCAAGCGGCTAGTATGTCAGTTTTGTTAACAGAGTAACAGTAACATACTAGAAATTTCTACGTTCTTTACCTTCTACCTTGAAAAAGTCACCCAATTCTGTCAGTGTTCACCGTTAGCATTTTTAAAATTTTCACATGGACATCCAAGAAAAACATTTCAAGTCCCTGTCATCAAGGGAGAAGAGGAGAGAAAAAAAAAAAGAAAAAAAGACAGGGATGGGGGGGAAGAAGCACGGCCATTCCTTTCCTCGGTAACGCGAGCAAAAAGCTCAGGCGCTCGGCAACGACGTGCTTTGAAAGATAAAACACAGAAGAAACTGCACGTTATTTAATCTCAGTTGTAGAGTCACGTGTATTTGTACCTGCTCATTTATTCATCTGCCTGTTTATTTTGCTACAGACGCTACAGAACATAGAAACTGCAAGGTTACTACTACCTTTTGTAACCGATAGGATCTTCGGTAGGAACAGCTATCTGTCTGCATACCGAGTTCTGTTGGAAAGAACCCCAACCACTCAATTCCCATTCAACTTTGCCCCAGCCTGCACTTATATGGTGTTTTATGCTTTCTCTTGCTGTTCAGTACAGGCATTAGGCCTCTTTTATTGCACTCTGTTCAAGCAAAACTCTTTGGACATAATAAATAGATAGATAGACAGATAGATAGATGGACAGGTAGAAAGAAATTTCCTCACAAGTCACAACCACATCTAGCATACTGGAAAGCCCTACAAGCATTTGTCTATTTCTTAAAGCTGAAGTGGGACAAACCTGTAATTGCAGCACATCAGCTGCAACTTTTCTCATTTTACCTGGTGTGTCACCTTTGCTCAGCAACAAACCCCACAAACCAAATCCTAGTGGCAGCTGCTTCTACCCTGGTAAACCAAAGACAAGGAGAAGACTATCAATGCATACATAACTATGACGCACGGAAATGACTCCACAACCATAGGGTTGTAAAGTAGGTATACCTTATTACGGTGCACCGGGTGCACTGGGAATAGCTTCCCTCAAAAAGTACGCAACCTTCTCGGTAGTTTCTCGCAGTTTTATACATAGT
Organism: Cygnus olor; assembly: GCF_009769625.2. NCBI lineage: Eukaryota > Metazoa > Chordata > Aves > Anseriformes > Anatidae > Cygnus > Cygnus olor. Next base: position 160,789,238 of record NC_049170.1, on the reverse strand, counting down.
ACTGTTACATATTACATGAGCTCTAATACATATTCATTTTTTTCCCCAAAAAGGCAGACCTTTTCCAAGTACTCATTTCCATACTCCCTGCCCTTAGCTCCTCCCAGTTGCACCTGTGCAATGTAGTCTGGTGGTCGCAGGCTGGGGTCTTTCAGGCAACGAGGAAGAGGAGGTTAAAATTTTTACCTTCCTGGACTTTGACCTTCTGTTGGACAGTATTTAGGAGTTTTTTGCTTATCTTTGCCTTGTTTTCTGCCAACAAGTTGTTCATCCTTCCCTTACTGTTGGCCTTGAGCAATATCTTCCTTTTTACATCTGCTTCTCATAAGGTTCCCATCTACATTCCCTGATAATCAGCATATTTTACCATATATGTAACTAAATATTAATTCAGATAAGTTTTAGCATCTTCCCCGTCTAATTAGAATCTTCCCCGTCTCAACTATGCATGCTTTACAGTACAGGAGAGTTTAAATTAATATGGAGATTGATTCTAGCATTTAGTCTTAACGCTAATACTCAATCCCAACTTCTCCCCAGTTTAATAGGACAGAAAAGGCAGCCATGCTGGCTGCATGCCCTCTGGCACACAGTTAAAAAAACAGAACAAAACCAAAAAAAAAATCAGGATCTGAGAAGGCAACAGGTGTCCTCAGAGGGGCACAGAACAAATAGTGGCATAGTACAAACCAGAAAGGATGCTGTGATTTAAAAGACCTGCAGGATCTCAGGAGGGACCTGAGTAGAGCACACCCATCCTTAGTAAGGGACCGGGGGTGGGGTGGAGTGGGGGTGAGGCAAGTAAAGGAGGGACTAGGAATGCTAGGTAGAGGACAAAATGAGTGTTGTGGGCCTCAAGAATGTGCAACGAGCGTAAGGAGGGTTCCTCAGAGGATGGGGGGACAAATGGAGAGCTGCTTACCTCTGAGAAGTCATCCCTGATCTTTGTGCCACAGATGTTTGTCTCGTGTAAGAATTAAAGTTGTGTTTTTGCAGTGGAAAATTCCACTAACCTTGCACATTCAAAAGTGATTGTGCAGGCATAACAGTGGGGAGTCCGTTAAGTAGGTAAGGGGACAGTGAAAGGTCCCACTGTCCCAAAATTAGTAGGATAGCTAAGAAAAACAAGATGAGCAGCATGAAATCAGTAAAAACTGAAAATCACAGGCCCTCTAATCACGAGAGAAGAAGAAAAAAAAAGGAAAAGGAAAATTTAATGGTTGGTCAAATAAAATTGTAAATATATGGTATAGTAATAAGCACTGAGTAGTTTGTGAACCTTTAGTACTCAGCCAATGAGGAAACAGGAGGAATCAAGCATTGGGTAATAGGGAACATAAGGTTATGACACACTTTTGCAGTGTGCTCCTGCTTGCAGGATGCCCATCATTGCAATCACAAAAAAAAAATGCTACTTCACTGAGATCCTCGCTTGAGCCTGTGTTATTGGCTGCAGATTGTTTCTCATAAATAAGGGGCTTGTCCAGGATTCTCTGGGATTAGCTCATCGGAGGAACCGAGACTGATTGAGAAGGCAGGATCGGTGAAGAATTAAGAAAGGAAGGTAGTTACTGTGCAAATTCTCCAGTTTTGAGAACTGACCCAGTAACTCTGTGCACAGACCAAAGAAAGAAATAGTAATTATTGCCTTGGGGGTTGGGTAAGACTCTTGTGTGAAGTGTGATTGAGATGTACTTTTGTACGAAGCAATTGTGAAGTCCCGATCTGTAGTTCTGTAGCTCCGCAAGGGGCATGGCCAAAGATGGACGAAGCGAAAGGTAAAAGTGCGAAAGGAAGAGTCTTGGGGAAATCTGGTGTACAGTACTCCCTTGCATGGTAAAGTGCTTGGCAGTACACCAAGTAATTTGGTAAACCCATAAGTGTATCGTTCCCTGTGCACGGTAAAGTGCTCAGCAGTACACCCCCATTTTCTAGAACTGGAACGTTAGGAGCAGCACATTGACAAGGGCTAGGAAAAATGGGAAATAAGGGTTCCAGAGGACAGGGAGCAGGTTCCAGAGCACTAGGGCAGTGCCTACCAACAGTCCTTGAGGAAGAATGATAAGAAATTGGAAAAATAATCCCAAAATTAGAGGAAATGATAAAAAGAAAATGATTAAATACTGTGTATTAATCTGGACAAAGGGACCAATTGAAGGAACAGCAATATTTTGGCCAAAATACAGGTCTGATGAAAATTCGGTCTTTAAATTTATATGAGAACAGTAAGACTCCTTTTTTGGAGGAGGAGTCGAGTTATGCTGCTTGCTGCGTGCAGGGTTAAGTCAATTTTTATTGAAAAAGTTGACTGCAATTAACACTGTCTCTAGAGAAGGAGTGCACTCTAGGCTCTGGCAAGAATTAGAACAATGTAGAAGAGATACTGAGAATTTCCCCTTCCCTGATACTAACAGTACTAACGCTCCTATGTATCCACTTAGGGAGTTCACAGTGGAACAAGGACAAATAGGTTATGTTACCTCTCTGTGTGCCCCCCCTCGCCCAAGCAGAGAGGTTAGGAGTTTTAAGAAGGAAATTAAGTCTTTAATTGAGGTCCCTACAAGACTAGCAGAACAGTTAGATCAGTTTCTAGGGCCTAATTTATAATCCTGGAGGGGAAATGTCAATCTTGAGTATGTTATTCACTGGAGAAAAGGGGGAAATGATTAGGCAGGCAGCTATGCAAGAATAGGAAAGAACCTTTGTTTCGTCTGCTCCTTCACCGTCACTCTCTCCCCTGCTCCTGCCTGGGGTCCTTCCTGAGGGGTGCTGTCCTTCATGGGCTGCCCCTGTGTGGGCTTTTCCATGGATGGCGGCTCTTCAAGAGCTGCTCCAGGTGTGGGTCAGTGTCGTGGGGTCCATCTATTGGGAGCAGGCTGCTTTAGCTTGGGGCCCTCATGGGTGGCAAGCTGCCCCCCAGATCACCTGCTGAAACACAAAAAGCAATATAACTTTCCAAGACTTGTTTTGGAGAATTAGAAAGCAGGTATTCTTTATTAACAGTGCTGGGTATGTGGCGGATAATTCCACCAAACACGTACACCTAAGCAAGACAATGAGTACTTATTTATGGTATGGTAACATACATATTCATGTGATTTTCCAAGAAAGGGCAGGATTTATGTTAATGGTTTCTCAGAACTAATTATCATATTGTCCCTCGTACTTTCACATGCGCAGTACCCTCTGGTGGTTGCACTTTGGGGTCTTTCTGATGAAGGCTTGTAGTCTTCTTCACCTTGTACTTTTCTCTTTTCCGTTTGTGCATGCTCTGTCATTGTTTACCACTTCAGCAGTTTTACTTTCTTTCAAACTCAGCTAATTCAATTGTTTGAGCTCTACTTTGGGCACCGTGTTCCTTCTTTAACCTTGATTTTGTGCCTAGAACTGAGTCTTATCGCGCAAGGCCAATATAACAATTTAACAATTTCAGCAATCCCTTCAGCTTACTGTGTTACATATTTTGTATTTTATACTCATTGTTTCTACGGGCTGCAGCATGGAGGTCTGCTCTGCTGTGGTGCCCATGGGAAGGGACCCATGGGTGCAAGGGGCCAGCCTGTTCCACTGTAGGCCTCTCCACAGGCTGCAGGGGAACTTCAACTCTGGCGTCTGGAGCATCTCCTCCCCCTTCTTCTTCACTGACCTTGGTGTCTGCAGGGCTGTTTCTCACTCCTCACTCTCCCAGCTGCTGCTGTGCAGCCTGTTTTGTTTGGTTTTGTTTTTTTCCTTTTCTTGGGTGTGCTCTCACAGAGGCACAAGCAGCATTGCTTATGGCTTGGCTCTGGGCAATGGTGGGTCCCCCTGGAGCCAGCTGAAACTGGCCCTTACCTAACACAGGGCAGCTGCTGGATTCTTCTCACAGAGGCCACCACTGCAGCCCCCCCACTACCTGAACCTTGCCATGTAAACACAATACACTGGGGCAGCTAGGTCATTGCTCGCCCATGAAGTATCAGGGCTTAAATTAACTAATTAAACCCTAAAGGTGATGGGGGTAGAAGGGACTGGGATAACAGTGCTACTTTTTGGGGACACCAAGTTGAGACTAGGGGATAAAATGATCACTGCGCAACTATTGTATGCACCCTAGGCAGGGACTAACTTGTTTGGAAGGGATTTGATGATGAAATTGGGCATTTGAATAGTAAGTTGTTAGACTGGAATAACAGTGCTATTATCGGGGTGTTCTCAGACACTGAGAGCAAAGATATATTCACCTTCAAGTGGACAGACCCTAAAACGGGGCAGAAGCAACAATACAGATGGACAGTTTTACCTCAGGGGTTTACAGAGTCACTGAATTTATTTGGGCAAGTTCTAGAGCAGATTTTGAAGCAATTCCAACCTCTGGAGGGGGTGTTACCATTACAATATGTGGATGATCTTTTATTGTCAGGACAGGATAAAACAGTTGTGAAGGAAGCCACTAACGAGCTATTAAACTTTCTGGGAAAAGAGGGCTTGAGAGTATCAAAAAATAAAATACAACATGTGGAAAGAGAAGACAACTATTTAGGGCAGTTAGTGACTGTGGGAAAATGAAGAATAAACCCAGAGAGGATTCATGGAATTGTTGAGCTACCCCTACCCAACACTAAAAGAGAACTAAGAAAGTTTTGGGGGTTAATGGGATATTGTTGATTATGGATAGAAGCATATAGAAAACATAAGGGTTTCATCTTACATTATTAGAGGAGGAGCCTAATATACTTGAACGGACCAAAGAGGAAAAGGAGTTAATAGAAAAATTGAAGCAGTGCTTAATCACAGCACCAGTCTTAGCTCTTCCCACATTAAATAAGCCTTTTTATCTATTCCCTACTGTGGATCGGGAAGCAGCACTGGGAGTATTGACCCAGGAGTGGGGGGATAAGCAGCAACCAGTGACTTATTGTCTAAACTGCTGCACACAGTTTCCAGAGGATGGCCTGAATGTGTTCAAGCTGTAGCAGCAACTGCTATTCTGGTAGAAGAAAGCAAGAAATCAACCTTTGGGGGTCTTCTGATAGTTACTACTCCACACCAGGTTAAGACGGCCTTGACTCGGAGAGCTGGGCGCTGGCTGACTGATTCTAGGATTTTGAAACATGAGGCAATACTGATTGAAAAGGACGATTTAGTGTTAACCACAAAATCATGCTTGAATCCAGCTGCCTTCCTATGGAGAGGATATAGAATGTAACTGCCTAGATTTAATCGAGTATCAGACTAAAGTGAGACCTCCTTTCCCCTTGAGGAAGGAGATAATCTATTTATTGATGGATCCTCAACAGTAGTACAGGGAAAGAGGTATAATGGATATCCTATAATTGATGAATTTAGTGAAGAAATAAAAGATATGGGCCGATTGCCAAATAACTGGTCAGCCCAAACACGTGAATGATATGCCTTGAATCAGGCACTCAAACTTCTTGAAGGAAAAGAGGGAACCATCTAAACTACTTTGAGTGATGCATATGAGGTGGTTCATAAGTTCGGTAAAATCTGGGAGAAGAGTGGGTTGATCAAGAGTAAGGGGAAGGAATTGGTCCACAAACAGCTTGTAAAGTAAGTCCTAGATAATTTATTATTACCTACTGGAATTGCAATAGTGCATACATATCTAGATAATTTATTATTACGTTATGGAAGTGCAATAATGCATGCATACCTAGATAATTTATTATTACCTACAGGAATTGCAATAGTGCATGCATACTTCACTGAGTGCATACATGCATACTTCATCCTCGCTTGAGCCTGTGTTATTGGCTGCAGATTGTTTCTAACAAAACAATACAGACAAGCCCTAAAGTGTAGGCAAAGGCCCCAAACACTACAACCAGGTGCCAAACCCTAGACACAGGACACAAGCCCAAGACACAGGCCCAAAATGCTACAGACAGGCCCCAAACAACAGACAGTCCAATAGTCCCAACAATAGTCCCAACAATAGTCCCAATCCATTGACACAGGCACCAAACCGTAGACACAGGCAGCAGACAAACCCTACAGACAGGCCCCAAAACATAAAAATGGGCCCCAAGCCCTAGATGAAGGCCCCAAAGCCTAGATGCAGGCCACAGAAGCTAGAAACAGGCCCCAAACAAAACATAAAGGCCTCAAACCATACAAACAGGTCCCAAAATCTACAGACAGGCCTCAAACCCTAGATGCAAGCCCCAAACCCTACAAATAGGCCCCAAACCCTACAGACAGGCCCCACACCCTAGACAAAGGCCCAAAAGCCTAGATGTAGGCCCCGAAGCCTAGACACAGGCCCCAAAGTCTTGACACAGGCCCTGAATCCTATAGGAAGGCCCCAAAGTGGGGTCTGTGTTTAGTGTCTGGGGACTGCATCTACAGTGTTGGGCCTGTGTCTAGGGTTTGGGGCCTGTCTTTAGGGGTTGGGGTCTGTGTACATTATCTCTGACCCTCTCTGGATGATCAGCAGGATGTCAGGATTTATGCCTTAGGCATCTCTAATAGGACTGTGGGTGACAAAATTATTCTGATAACATGAAGTGAAATGTTAACACCCCTCCTTGCACTGAGAGTTCTTACATTGCTTCCTGGTACATTTACACCATATCCTTTATGTATTTATTTATTTTTGAATCCTCTGAGCCAAATGACTCCTTTGTCCATATTGTCTCTAGTTCTGCCCAACCTGTAATCATGATTTTTGTGATGGGAAGAAGGTTTGTGCTTTTTTTCCTCCCTCACAATATAGCCACCAGCACTGTAGCACTGCTACAGTAAGGATAGCTTTAAAGGAGATTAGATATTAAGGAAATTATTTTGATAGAAATTAATCAAAAGAATAGCATCATTTTAAAAAGGTCATCTCGCTGGGGAATTCATCTCTAAGCCAGAAACCTGAACCCAAACCCTAAAATGGACCTTAACCCTCATATCTCATAAATCTGCATTGCTCTCGGGAGGTGCGGTGCCAGAAAACTAGGATTCCGTACGTGCCCTACATGCCAGTGCGGACACCTGGAAGTCCAGTACTGGAAAACTGCGCCTCCCGGTGTGCTGCACAAAGCAGCGTGTCCGCCCGGCAGCTTCGTGTCGGAACTACATCTCCCAGTACGCATCGCGCAGCAGCACAGTCACCAGCCAATCCGGTACCGGAAGACTACTCCTCCCGGCATGCCCCGCAGAGGAGCACGGCTACCCGGAAGTCCGGTGCCGGAAGACTTCAGTTCCCGGCTTGCCGCGCGGACGAGTATGCGGGAGCCGGCAGCCCACGCCGACCGCAGAGCTCCGCCCTGGGGACGGGCGGGGGAATTGCGTCGTGACCAGCGCCTGCTCGGTTTTGTCGCTGCTACAGCCGATCTACGCGCGTACCCGCTCCCTGTCCGGTCCCACCCCACTCCTCTGGCACGGTCCCGACGTGTTGTAGTTCCCCTTGCACGCGCTTCGTGACACCCCCACCCGACACGTCCCACAGCCTGACTAAGGGTGCCTTGTGGCACGACTGTGTCCCCGCATCACCAACATCCCGACCAGGATCCGGCCAGTCCCGGCGTCCAGGTAACCCTGCACCACTTGACGGTAAGGTAACGATGATGATATGATGTCTGATATAGAGAATAACAATTTTACTAGGTTCAGCATGTAGTATTGGAAAGAGGTGTTTGAAACAGAATGAGGAGGAAGAGGATGCACAGCTTTTGGTATCTGATGAAAGAGATTTGGATCAGGGAAGTGTTGTGAATGAAAGACAGGGAAACGAGTAGGAGAGGACAGAAGGATTTGGTCCGACAGCAGAAAGAACGAGGCCTGACTGGAAAGATATGCAGGTTTTGTTGAACGTAAGAAGAGATCATTGGTGTTAGAGAAGGCTAAGGAGAAAAATTGAAGGATTAATGTAAGGGAAGGACCAGAGAGGTTCATGCCAGAGCTGGAACCTACCTGGGATCTGAATGCAGGCAGAGGTAAAATGCTTGTAAAACAATATCAGCAGTTAATTTTGTACAGAGTTAAGCATGGGCTACCAAAATCTAAGAATGTGTCCAAGTTGTATCGAGTGACTCAGAGAGCAAATGAGAACCTTTCAGCATTCTATGAAAGACTATATGAAATAGCCAGAAAACGGACGGATTTAAAACCTGATGATGAAACAAATAAAGTAACATTTAACATCGTGTTCATAGGACAGTCAGTCTTTGGTATCTGGAAGAAGTTGCAGAAAGTGTATGCATTTTCAGGAATGTCTATTTCCCTACTCATTCAGATAGCATATAAAGTATATAATAATTGGGACGAACTAGAAAGGGAGAAAAGACAGAAAGAGAAACAGAAGAATGCAAAAATGCGAGCAAGTCTGCTTGCAACAGCTGTGGTTCAAGCTCGCAGATTGTCACATAGTAGGGGATTTTTAAAAAGGGGAAAGAGGCAGTATAATGGGAAATTGAGGCAGAGGAAAAGGACAAGGGACAGACACAATATCTACTCCTTGTCCAACTGACCCATTAGGGTTAAATCAGTGTGCATATTTTTGGGAGGATGGACACTGGAAGATGGAATACCCAAAAGTGAAACCAGAGAGCCAAAATTAACAAGTATTCCTGAAGTGGACTTGTTAGTGATTGACGTGGAAGAATCAGACTGAAGGGGATTGGGCACAGAATTATCCAGTACTCCAGCAGAGCCCCTGGTTCCAGTAAAGCTGGGGAATGAAACTGTAATTTTTTTAGTAGTTACAGGAGCCACTTACTCAGTAGTAAACAGCTGTAAAACACCATTGAGTAAATCTTCTATGCCAGTGGTTGGGGCCATTGGAAAGTGAGAAGTTAAGACCTTTTTGTAACCAATTAAGTGTGAAATTGGGAAGCGAGTTTTTACTCACGAATTTTTACACTTAACAGAATGTCCACTGCCTCTGTTAGGATAAGACTTATTACATAAGCTGGGAGCCCAAATAACTTTCAAGAAAGGAAAAATCCAAGTACATATCCCTGAAAATAATGCTTGGCAGGTGCGAGTATGTTTGTTACAGGAAAATTTTGAAGACGCTTCAGGAGAGGAACAGGATCCAAGTACTGACTGAAATTAAGGATGCAGTGGTACCATTTGTATGGTCAGCTGAGAAATCTGGGAGAGCAAGATCAGCAGAAACAGTAAAGTTAGAGCTCAAGTCAGAAGCAAAACTGGTAAGGAAAACTGATACTCGATGAAGTTAGATACAAGAAAAAGATTGGAGCAGGTAATTGATATAAGAGGTGTGAAAATTAGCAATGGGACAGAAAATAACAGTACATGTGCCTCGTGCAGTAACTGCAGTTTTAGGTAATACCAGATACTGCTGCTAGAGCAAGATGATATTCAATTAAAAGTACATAGTACTTTGAATCCTGCTTCATTATTGCCATTAGACCAAGAGGAGGAAATTAACCGTGATTGCTTGCAAGTTATTGAACAGGTATATGCCACCCCACTGGATTTGAGAGAGACACTCACAGCCCTTAAGAATCCGGATGAAGAATTCTACACAGATGGAAGCAGTTACATGGTGCATGGAGAGAGAAAAGCATGGTATGCAATGGTGACAATAACCAAAGAAAAAGAGGTAGGAATATTGCCATCTAATACTTCTTCACAGAATGCTAAATTAGTAGCACTCACAAGAGCCTTGGAGTTGGCAAAAGAAAAACAAGTTAATATTTATACAGATTGAAAGTTTACTTTTGGAGTGATACATGTATATGTATGGTGCTTTTTGGAGAGAGAAGGGACTGTTGTTGCAAGGCACCACACTTAAAAATGGGAATGAGATTTTGAAAATACTTGAGGCAGTCCACCAGCCCAAGGAAGTAGCAGTGATACATTGTAAAGTGCATCAAAGGGGCAATTCAGACTCTCTAAGAGGAAATCAAGCTGAAAGTTGAAAATCACTAAGTTAATGAACCATAAATTTATAGTCTGAGATTATATAAATTTAAGTGTATCTTTATGGATAAGGTAGGTCACAATAACAAAGATATACTTTCTGTGTAAAGTTTCTTTAAGTCAGAAAATAAGGGGGTTAAAAACATTAACAGTCTTTTGTTGGTTGAGTGTAGTCAAGAAGCCAGGGAGTGAGGAAACCAAGAAGTGTTTTTGAATCCCTGAAGCCATAACACCCCTTTTTTGAATTGATGGCTTCATAAGGGGTTTTCTAAAGCCTGATAGTGGTTGATTTCCAGATTTGAAATTATGGATGAGGAAAATTTTAGTCCTAACAATTATGATAGTAATATTCTTTGTTCCTTTGTATGTAATAATACGATGCACCTGTAGATGCTGTACTAGGTTGATAGATAGGTGAGATTAATATAGATAAATTAGATAAGTCTCAAAGGGGGTGATTATAATGCCAGGAACTAGTTAATTTTATTTTGTTAAAATATGTATTTCAAGGCAAGGGCAAAGATGATCCAGACCTTGAAGATATCCACTGGAAGAATAACTAAGAAACTATTTAATCAAGAGGACCATTTTGTAAGGAAAATTCGACACACGTGCCCTTGAGCTTGTTACTAATCAACTTGTTAGAAATACTTGGCTGAACGGCAATGATAGAAGTATTATGATATGAACTGTCCTCATTATATTACTAAAAATCATGCCTCTAGGCTAAGAGATGCCGGCCCAACAAGAGACCCTTCCCCTCTGAGAATGTGCAGAATTATTTTGTTATGTCAGCAGTATGTTAATTACACAACCAAATCAAAGTTAGAGGATCGTGCTAACATGTAAATGTAGTGATAAGAGATTGTATAAAGTGTGGCGTGGGAAATCTTTGGGTATGCCTGCTTAGCGGGAAACCACCTGGTACTGAGACTTGCACAATTCTGAAATAAAAAAATATCTTGACCTCGTGCATGGATTGGCTTATTGCACAGTAAGTAATGAATCTGAACTTTTTATTGGACAACACCATGGCTGCACTGGCCCATCCAGTTTACGATCACCATGAGCACAACAGCTGCATCAACCCTCTCCCCTTAGCTGCAGCCCATCCCACCTGCCCCGTTAGCTAATGCTCATATGCAACACAGAGCCATTGCCATTATCCGTATCAGGGACAGATGGAGCTACCAGGGTAGCAGAAGTGTGCCCAGCTCCCAAGAACAGCTTGCTGAAAGCTAAAGGAAGAGCCCTCAGTTGCTCAGCATCACAAAAGTGACTCAGAACATTCCGTGACCTAGGAGGAAACAGGATCCAAGTACAGATTTGCAGTGTTTTAGTAAATGTTAGCCATGATCGTGAAACCTCTCCTCCATTAGAGAAATGAGAGGGAGAAATGACACACACACCAGTTACAATTTGCAGCAGCTTACGTACATTTTCCAACAAAATGCTACACAAACATATCCAATCATATCACCACACCAGTCCTTGACTCCACAAATATCTTCCCTCATTTCCATGCAAAGCAGATCTTACAGCGTGGGATAGATGCAGAGGCCCCAGTCCTCTGTTTGTGTCTCCCTGAGACCTTTGTTTTCACAGAATTGAAGTTTTCTCAAAACAGGGCTTTTGGTGTTTGTCACATAATGGTTTGTTGCTCCTACCATATCTCACAGAAAATGCTCATGCCTCTGTTTGCAGCTCTGACCAGGAACAGCAATCAGAGCCTAACTGCTAGGAGAATGGTTAACTCTTTTCTTGCAGAGCAGGGCAAAATGGTTAACCCTTTCCTCACAGTCCCCCGCTTTTCTTGGGGCCATCCAGGCCTATATTTTCTTCCATATCACAGCATAAGCACTTAAATAAAAAATTCTACCTACATTTTAAAGTGCAAGCAAACAGCGCACAGAAACAGCAGGATGATTAAAATTAATAGAATTACAACAAAATTAACAGAATTACAACAGAATTTATTATTAAATATAACATTAAAATGGCCTCAGGCAAATATTTCTTAAAGATATCATACCAGTGGTGCTTTGTGAAATTTGCTTCTTTCCCGATTATCAATTTTAAATTGATTTTCCCATTTTCAAACAGCATTTTACACACTAGTTTGTCAGCACCTGATTATGGAGTAATAGTTTGTTGTTGTTTTGTTTGATTTTTTTTTTCCTAACCCAATCATTATTATGTTTTCGTTCTTATAATCTACCTCAGCTTTCACCAAACTGTGAAGTTATATTTATTTTTGTGTGCTTACTTAAACCAGTAGCATTCACCTTTCCCTTTGCCTTAATTCTCAACATTGATTAAGAATTAACAATAACACCACTAGTAGTAAATACAGTCTTAACAATATTACAATTAATGTCAAGTCTATTTTACTTATCCTGAACAACTCATTTGTTTTGATTTTTCAATATATTTTTCAGTGGATCCTTGACTTCTTCAGTCCTGGCAAACTTTACATGAGAATGACGTATCCACGTGTTTTTCCCCTTTACAGGTACTGCAGAAAGGGAAACTAACAATACCAGAAAAGCCTTTCCTACCTTGGGCTTCACTGATTTTTTATCATTTTTTTTAATGTACCTTTATCCATACATTATCTCCTGTTTCATAGGGGGACTTCTAAAGGCATTGGTTGCTGTATTGCAGAATCACAGAATGGTGAGGTTGGAAAGGACCTCTGGAGATCATCTAGTCCAACCCCCCTGCCAAGCAGGATCACCTAGAGCACCTTGCATAGGATGGCATCCAGGCGGGGTTTGAGTATCTCCAGAGAAGAGAATATCTTCACAACCTGGCTGGGCAACCTGTTCCAGTGCTCTGTCACCCTCACAGTAAAGAAGCTGAGTTTGGCACCGGAAGGATTTTATGTACTTCTGGATTTCCAATACATATTGAGTTAACCTTTCATCCCCTTCCAACAAGAGAGTCTTTGCTACTACGTAAGAGTTCAGAGTCTGCTAAATAATAGCTCAGCTGGTGTTAATTCTATTTGGTTTGGCCTCTGCATTATATGCATCAAAGCAATTGGTAAGGCATTCAGCCATTTCATATTGTTTTTTACACACATTTTAGATATAATATTTCTCAAGCTCTGATTGATTCTTTTGATTTTCCCTGATGATTGTGGGTGATAGGGTTATACAATTGTTGAGTGGGACTTATGGAACACTGCAAGAGAAACAACCACATGCAGAAAAGCAGACAAAAGCTTTGGGTACAACCTAAAATGTGAACTGAGGGTTTCAGAGGTCAAAGAGAAGGGTCTGGGGCGCTACAAAATACAAATGAAGGGTATCTGTGCACACCAAAAGGGCTACAAGGCATGTTGTAGGGATCACTGTGGCTGATGAGAAGCTGCCTGCAAGCACCACCCCCCCCACACAAACCACCTCCCTCCCAGCACCATCAATGCATGCCTCCGCCCCTAGACATACCGGGGACATCTCATATTGCTGCAAGCAAACTCAGTAGCATTGGTGATCTGCTATCCTGGATGACTATTTAACAGTGGTCCTTGCCCATTAGGAGAAACAGAGCTTCACTTGTTCGGAGATAGAGACAGCTTTCAGTTTTAAAGCCATTTATTCAGCCAGTTTACCTTTTCCCGATTTTTTCAACTTCAGCCATGACAATTAATCAAAACAATAAGTTGTGTTATCTTTTCCTTTTCACAAATGAGAATAAGATTAAAAAAAGTGAAGCAACCAAAGTAAAGCTAAGCCAGATACAGTAAACAATATCCACAGAGTAGAAACGGGTTACCTAGTCCTCAGTGCTGCCTCCAGAAGGCAAAAATAACAATTTTTAACAAAATTTACCTTAGTTTCACAGAATTGCAGAACGGTTGAGGTTGGAAGGGACATGAGGAGATCATCTGGTATAAACCTCTCTGCTCAAGCTTGGCCACCTACAGCAGGTTGCCCAGGACCATATCCCAGGCAGCTTTTGAAGATCTCCAAGGAGAAAGATTCCATAACTTCTCAGGGCAACCTGTGTCAGTGCTTGATCAGCCACACAGTAAAGAAGCCTTTCCTGATGTTCAGACAGAACTTCCTGTGTTCCAGTTTGTGTCTGTGGCCTCTTGCCCTGTTACTGGGCACTACTCAGGAGAGCCTGGCTCTGTCCTCTGCACTCTTCTCTTCAGTTGTTTATGGATATTGATTAGATCCCCCTGAGCCTTCTTTTCTCTAGGAAGAACAGTGCCAGATCTCTCAGCCTTTCCTCATAGGAGAGATGCTGCACTACCTTCATCAGCTTTCTGGCCAATTGTCGGACTCTCAAATATGTCCATGTCTCTTTTGTACTGCAGAGCTCAGAACTGGACCCAGCACTCCAGGTGTAGCCTCACTGGTGCTGAGCAGAGGGGAAAGATCACCTCCCTCAACTTGCTGGCAATGCTTTACATAATGAAGCTGTGAATACAATTAGCTACTTTTGTGGCAAGTGCACACTGCTGGCTCATGTTCAACTTGCTGTCCACCATGATCCTCGCAGGGCCTTTTTTGCAAAGCTGCTTTCCAGCTGGGTGGCTCCCAGCATATACTGGTGCATGGGGATGTCCCCTCCCCACATGCAGGCCTTGGAATTTCCCTTTTTCAAACTTCATGAGGTTTCTGTCAGTTTCCTGCATGCTAGAACACCTGCTTCTATAAGAATCGAGAAGCAGCTGTCAGCCTCCCCCAGTTTTTTCCATCAGGGATAGGATTCAGTTCTAGTATTTGAGAGGAAAACCCCTGATCTTATCTATCTGCACTTCTGCAGATGTATGCCTAGACAAAAGCACTGCAATAAATTTTTAGAGCTCTCAGTTTGCCCGCCACCTCAGCAGTCTGTTCCAGTGTGTCATGCTCAAACCATGTCAGACAAGACCCCAGATCAGAGCAAAAAGCTGAACACTGGATGGCACAGGGTAAGGTTACAAATCCCAAAGAAAGCTTCAAAGCCTACTGGTCAGGGCCTACAGAGTATGCTATCTAAGGATTTAGACTGTTCCGTTTAACAGTAATGTGTAAATCCTAAACCTTAAGGGATAAACTGCAAATCTAATATTTCAAATGGTCATTAAGCTTTTACCGCTTAGGGCTGAGGGTCAGTTTTAAATCCTGTACTCTGATCAGTAAATGAGTAAACTGTAAACCTTGACTGAGCCCCTGCAAAGCCCCTCAAAATAAGGTAACAAACCACAGTCCTCAAGTGAGAAACCATAAACAACAAACTTCACAATAAACTGTAACTGAATTACTCCAAAACCTTAGTTTTGAGCAAGAAATGCCACAGCACATATGAGCAGATAAAACAATAAAGAGGAACTGAGGAATTTTCCCCCCCAGTTTTTAAAAGTTACCCTTTCATTGGCAAGTGCAGCAGAACAGGAATACACATGCCAGAAACACTTTTAGATAAACACCATTTTTTTTAACACCTTTTCAGCCTGGAGAAGAGGAGGCTCAGGGGGGATCTTACAATGTCCAGGAACAACTGAAGGGAAGGTGAAAAGAAGATGGAGCCAGGTTGTTTTCAGTGGTGCCCAGTGACAGGACAAGAGGCAACAGGCACAAACTGGAAGACAAGAGAAGCCATCTGAAAATCAGGAAGCATTTTGTTATTGTGAAGGATGACCAAGCACTGGTACAGGTTTCCCAGAGAGGTTGTGGAGTTTCCTTCTTTGGAGACCTTCAAAAGCTCTCTGGACATGGTCCTGGGCAACCTGGTCTAGGTGGCCCTGCTTGAGTAGGTGGGGGTGGACCAGATGACCTCCAGAGGTCCCTTCCAACCTCAACGATTCTATGATTCTGTGATACTGCCAGGTGCTGGACCACTCTCAAGCATATTAGCTTGCATCCTTCTGGCAGTGATCAACCAGCCCACAGACACCATAATTCTCTGGGCAAATCCAGAATTAGCATTACCATATTCTCTTATTTTCCCTACAAAAATCAGGAAATGCATCCCGAGCTACCAATTTCCTTTTAAAAATAAGGAACCCCTCCATAAATAAGGACTTCATTTACAAAAATCCCTTCTTTAATCTACTTTTGAAATGTCACAAATACTCCTTCCCCACATCCATCCCTTCCTATCCTTGTGAAATATAGAAATGCTTGCCAACCTGTTGGAAAGAAAACCCAAACATACAGACCAGAAATGCTTGAGTAGACACTGGCATCTAATTCTCAAGGACGATCATGGCTTAAGACATACCTTTTCGTTCAGCATATACTAGTAGGTAGCTGAGACTGTTTTCCTCTTTATATAGTGGCCACTAAAAATCACATTTTCATAAGCCAAAGTGCCCTCGTGTGTCTGCTAAATTAACTCCAATAGGTAACAAAGAGCATCACAGTCAGGCTTCACAACCAAGCCAGGAACTGAAAAGGCTCTGAGAATCTCGCTACTGAACTTCTCTTGTGACTTCGCGGTATTTCATCACCATGGACACACACAGCTTACTAACACCACCATTGCTCAGAGATCACAACTTAGCTATCTGCAAATGCCGTCTAGTAAGCCAGAATCAGCAAGCCAGAAGGAGCTATCTGGAAACTCTGTGAAGACCCCAAAAGCAGGAAAGGTCAGTATTGTCGTTGTTGTTTTGTTTTTCAACACTTTTTGTATAATAATAACTTTAGCAAGGCCTGTTTTTTTCCATGCAGATTTAGTCATTTCCCTAATATTCATACAGCTCTGCTATTTTCTTTCCCATAAAACCACATAATTAGCATTAACTCAGTTCTACTACTTTCCATTGTGACACCCTTTTAGCTCTTTGGAAACTCAGTTCCCCAAAACACAACTGCACTGATTTCTGTACACATTCTTATGTTTCCCTATGCCTACCCTACTTCTGATGCAGCTGCCACATTCCTAGCTTGGACACTGTTCTGCTGTTACTATGACAATAGATTAATATATTTTTTCTATTTTGTTCACTTATCCACTCAAATTTTGCATATTTTCTTTAAAAGGGACTACCAGTTCTAGTAGGATACAGTAAGTTTTAGTTATAAATGTTCATTAAAAACATTAGACTTCTCAGACTTCGCTCCAGTTCTAAATACTTGATTGCACTGTTCCTCTTTTGAATAAGTATTTTAGAAATTCTGTATGCAAAGTACAATTCACTCCGTTATTTTCTGATTATATTTGCAAGGACCATTAATACTGATGCTTTTTCCTTCCTTCAGTATCTGTTGTGGACTCAGCTGTCTCTCTTATATTGCAGGTATCTCAGCAGTTTTAATACTTAATGTTGTATGTTAAAAAATGAAACCTCTGATAAAATGACAGCTTAAAAATTAGCAAATTCTTTAAGTAGAATTGTAGCACAGTGCTCAAACTGTCTGAATATATATTCAAATAACTATATTACCAATTACTGTTATTTCAACAGTTCTCTTCCTCACTGATATCACAAAAATTAAGCCTAATTTCTAGATATCTATTTCCTATGATGTACTCTATTTTAATCATTGGATACATACAGAAGATGAATTTTCAAGAGCAATATAGGGCATTGACCAATATCCCATCATCTTCACTTCTTACCTCCCAAACATTACAAAACACGTCTTCTAACTTATTTCTCACCTTCAGCATGTGCTCAGCTACACTTACTGGCATGAACTTGTGCCACACAGACAACAAGATCAACAAAAACATTATTCTGAAACTAAAGGAAAAAGCGTATATTTCAGACACATTCAGCTTCTATATTGCTGTTGTGCCTCAACACTGTTATTCATGTTTGTCTCTTCTGGAAAAATATCCTATGTTCTAAAGTGCATATTACTCTGGTCAATTTTATTAGCAACTTAATAAGTCTTACCTTTATTAGCACAGCACGTTTCCTCACACTGGGCTCTGGGATGTTGTTCTCTTTCCATGGAAACCTGGGTGTGTATCTAAGAATAAGAAGCACAGAGGTCCTATGCTCACATTTATAGTACCCATTCCAGAACTGGCTCTTCCTCTCACCTGCAGCCCCAACCTGCCTGATTAGTCAAAGTTATCTCACTGTCTTTTGCACTCCATTACATGTTACCCTCCTAATTTCACAGAATTACAGAATGGTTGAGATTGGAAGGGACATCTGGGAAGTCATCTGGTTCAATCCTCCTGCTCAAGCAGGGCCACCTAGTGCAGGTTGCCCAGAAGGGAGTGTGCAAAGATGAAGGAGCCACACTCTTTTTATTAGTGCACAATGACAGGACCAGAAGCCACAGGCACAGACTGGAAGATGGGAGGTTCTGTCTGAACATCAGGAAACACTTGTTTACTGTGCAGGTGCAGCAGCAAAAGTGTGATTTGGTCTCTATCCTGTAAGAGTGCAGGTTTGGCTGAAACTTCTGTGTGTCTTGATTACCCTGGTAGAGCTGCAAACCCCAGAGGAACTGGAGAGGAAACTATCAGCCACATTGCCTATGCATGCTCTAATAGTCACTGAGGACACACCTCATGGGGACAAGAGTGTTGGCCTGTACTTCATATAGGGTGCCAGGATTCTGGAAAATTCAGGTGTTGTGCTTCAGGAGTACTCAAGATGCTTTTTCTCCTTCCTTATGGAAGAATGAGGCTTAATCTGTATTTCTCTCCTTAATGTTTTCTATAGACTAATACAGACAGCTTCTAGTCTAGCATGATGACCTAGCAGTTACATTTTAGAATTTATCAACATACATGTTTGTAAGCTTCAGGCATCCCTTTATTTAGCCTTCAGTGCTTACTTGCTGGCTGAAGTTTTATACAGAAGATCTTCCGCCTACAGAGAATGTAATCTTGTAATAATTCCTCAGTGGAATTTGACTTTGTTCTCCAAAGTAGAGAAATAACACAACATTATAAAACAACAACAATTTAAAAAAAAGATATGTATTTTTCAATTAGTAGAACTACTTCTCCTCAGTTACCTACGAATGTGAAAATGCACATGCACATTACGTGCCTGTGTTCTTCAACTCAAGACATAGGTGAGATAAGAGAAATTCTAGGTCAAACATTTTGGCTGCTGTAATGAACAACTGAAAACAAAAGGACATAAGATGGCATGATTGGGGAGAAAAAACAATGTTAATCATACATGTGACACAAATGCTCACTAAAAATTAATAATTTTCCTTTCCATTACAGTTTGCCAGAATTTGATACCCCACTGTGGAATATGGCATCCGTGACAAAGCAGATTAAACAAGACACCACTGGTGCTGGGAAAAATAAGCAAGGAGTAAGAACCAAGAATGGAGATATATACAAAGGAATAAGTGATATGGAGACACTTGTCAAAGAGAGGAAGTCATACTTGCAGAAAGAATGCAAAATTCTTACTGAACATATGAACACATACATGGGAAAAGTGGAGTATTTCCTGCAGGAGAATAAATTCCTAGAAGAGGAAGCCCAACGGAATCGGGAAGAGAGTAACATTTACCTCTCCTACATAACAAAACACAGCCAGAAGTGCCAGAATCTAATAATAACACTAAATGACCAGAACCAAATTGATTTGTCTCAGGTCTGGAAGCAGAAAGAGAAGCTAATCTCGCAGTACACAGAAAAAGAAAAAGAGGTAAAAACCTATCTGATGAATATGGAGGCAAAGTATTCTCTTATGAACAAGGAAGTTGAAGACTTGCAGCATTTCAAAGATCTGCAGTTAGAACAGATTAAAAAGATTAAAGAGTTGGAGAAGGAATTGTTGGTCACAAAGATCCAGCATTCAGAACAAATGCACAAAATCAAGAGCAGATTTTTGCAGGCCAAGGCTGACTGTGAAGTGGACTCTCATCAGAAGATCCAGGTTCTCACCAAGAGAGCAGAAGAAGCAGCAATACAATCTCTAATTCAGCATATCAAACAAGTACAAGCTGAGAATCAGCAACTGCGCCAGGAGTTGCTCAGACTCATCCAATGCTCAAAAGTCCTTAAAGAAATCAGAGTTCAACTGAGAGAGCAGCAGCAGCAGCTTCTTCGGGAGAACCAATACACTCAGGATATGGCATGTGTGCGTCACAGGTTACATCAGCATGAGGGACACAATGCAAACTGGAAAACCTACAGCTCTGACAGCCCCTTTGGATGTGGCCGTTAGCCTAAAGAAACATTTCTCTATTCCTCACTCATGACACTGTATCACTAAACCTAGCTGGACCATCAACTGTTATTACAACTAGTTAAGTAACAGAGTATACATAAATAACCTGAATTGCTGACATGTTCTGTAGGTTGATGAAAGGATTCATTTACATAGCTCATGCTCAGCATGCAATCTAGATGAGATCTTGAAAGCAACCTCACCTTTAACTTCCATGACATTTATACCAAGACAACTGCAACTACACTCCTTTCATTCCCCAAAATAAACAATGACATTTTCTCTTTGAGATCAGACATCAATTAATAATTTTCCACACACAAATTATACTCTTACACATAGTGAGACAAACTCTATGTTAACTTTCACTGCAAGCTACATCTATTGTTACCATAAAATGAATTGATGTAGGCCAGCTCCTGCTTCCAGCACTATTTTTTCCAAATCTTCAGCACAGCAGACTTTATTAATTTTATCTTTTGTTAGTCTCCAAAAAAGAGAAAATAAATAAGCAAGTAACCAAATACTTTAAACAATATATGCAGTTAAGGTATTTGACCTTCGGTCATAACTATCAATAAAATATATTCGTATTATTTATAAATACCTGAAGTGTGGGAGACAGAGGGATTTGGCCAACCTCTTTTCAGTGGTTTGTGGGGATAGGACAAGGGGCAATGGCCACAAAATAGAGCACAGGAAGTTCCGCACCAACACGTGAAAGAACTTCTTCACAGTGAGGGTGACGGAGCACTGGAACAGGCTGCCCAGGGAGGTTGTGGAGTCTCCTTCTCTGATATTCAAGGCCCGTCTGGACGCCTACCTGGGCAACCTGCTCTAGGGAACCTGCTTTGGCAGGGGGGTTGGACCCGATGATTTCTTGAGGTCCCTTCCAACCCCACAATTCTGTGATTCTGTATAAATTTTTGCTTTCTTCTCATTCTTTTATTGCTTCAGTGTTTCACTGGAGAAGCAAAATTCTAGTAGCCTGCTGTTACATTCACATTTCAAGCTGAACACTTCTGGATTGTGATTATCTCATCAGCAATGATATTAGAGGTCACCCTTACTCTAAGTTTGAGTAGCCACAAAGGGATATTTTATAAATAATCAAAACATAGTTGAGGATGCAAGGAATCTCACAGGAGTGTCAGAGCAGGGACACCTTCAGCAGGTTTTGAACATCTGCAAGGACAGAGACTCCAGAGCCTCTTTGTACAAACTGTTCCACTGCTTGACCATGGTCACAGTAAAAAAAAAAAAAAAAATCTTTCTTATGTTTAAATGGAATTTCTTAAATTTCAATTTCAGAAGAGTATGGCTCTGCCTCCCATCACCCTCTCCACCTGATATTTAAACACATTGGTAAGATTCCCCGGAGCCTTCTACAGGCTAAACAATCACACTCTCCAATTACCACAGATGTTCTAAGGCTTTATCTCTGTGGCCCCTTGCTGGGCACACTTCTCTATGTTCATGTCTTTCTTGCACTGGGGAGGCCAGAACTGGACACAATACTCAACATGCGGTCTCACCAGTGCTGAGTAAAAGTGAAGAATCACTTGCCTCAACCAACTGGCAAATCTCTTCTTAGTGCAGCCCAGAATCACAGAATCACCTAGGTTGGAAGAGACCTCCAAGATCACCTAGTCCAACCTCTGACCTAACACTAACAAGTCCTCCACTAAACCATATCACTAAGCTCTACATCTAAACGTCTTTTAAGGACCTCCAGGGATGGTGACTCAACCACTTCCCTGGGCAGCCCATCCCAATGCCTAACAACCCTTTCGGTAAAGAAGTTATTCCTAATATCCAACCTAAACCTCCTCTGGTGCAACTTTAGCCCATTCCCCCTCATCCTGTCAGTGGGCGCATGGGAGAATAGACCAACCCCCACCACACTACAGCCTCCTTTAAGGTGCCTATAGAGAGCAATGAGGTCACCCCTGAGCCTCCTCTTCTCCAGGCTGAACAACCCCAGCTCTCTCAGCCGCTCCTTGTAAGACTTGTTCTCCAGACCCCTCACCAGCTCTGTAGCCCTTCTTCGGACTCACTCAAGCACCTCAATGTCCTATGGATGTTCTTGGCCTTCTTTACTGGAAGGCCACATTACTGGCTCATGGTCAACTTGGTGTCCACCAGGACCTCCAGGTCCTTTCCTGCCACGCAGTTTTCTAGACCATCTGTTTCCAGCCTGTACTGGTGGATACAATTACTCCTCCCCTAGTGCAGAACTTGGCATTTTTCAGTGCAGAACTTCATGTGGTTCCTCTTGGCCTGATTCTCCAGTCTGTCAGGATCCCTCTGAATAGTAGCACAACTATCTGCTGTAATAACCACTCCTCCCTGTTTCATATAATCTGCAAATTTGCTGAGACAGCACTCTAGCCCATTATCCAGATGATTAATGACGAAGCCAAACAGTACTGGCCCCTGTATTTACCCCTGGTGTAAAGCACTATAGTGACTGACCTCCAGCTGGTCTTTGTGTCACTGATGACAACTGTCTGATTCCAGCAGTTGAATTTTCACTCCATCTAACCATCCACTTAGCTAATCCATACTTAGACCAGTTTGTCAGCATGGATATTATGGGAAACAATATCTGCCAGAGCACACTGGTAGGAAGGAACGACTTGCATTATAGGCATTTCCACTAACAACTGATAGATTTAAAAAAAAAAAAAAAGAGAAACGTTACTGTGCATTGGAATGACAGCAGGTGCTGCGAGCAACTCGGATAGCTCCCGCTGACACTGGCACGCTCATTGAAAGTTTCTAAGACGAAGGCGCAGGGTGGGATATGCTGAAGACGTTTTACCCTCCCCCGCCGCACCCCTGGGAGCCGCGATCGGCACCACGGCCACAATCCGCCGCTGCCTGAGGGGAGCCCTCCGCCGGCGGCCACGCTGCGCTCCACCAGCCGTCCCCTCAACCAGCAGCCACGGCGACCCCACGACCCAGCCCGCGGCACCTCACGGCCGCACCGCCGAGGGGGAGCGGGGAGGACAGAAGGCGCGGGCAGCCGCAGGGCCACAGCAGCCTCAGCCTGCCGTCCGGCCGGGGTCGCGCTCTGCGCCTGCGCCGTCCGGCGCGGCTGTTTCCATAGCAGCGGAAACCAACGGGGCGGGTGCGGCGCGGGGCGGCGCCGTTTGCTGCCTCGGCTCCCCCGCCATGAGCGTGCCGGAGGTGGAGGCGCTCGTCTCCCAGAAGTACGAGATCAAGAGGCGCCTGGGCAAGGGGGTGAGCGCCTCGGGGGCCCTTGGGAGCCTGGGGAGCTGCGCGGCGGGGTCCTGCGCTGCAGCGCGGGCACGCCCTCCCGGGCCGGTGCCCAGTCCGGTGGCGGCTTTGTCTTCGGTCTCGCTTCCGGCCCCGGTCCCTGCCTCTGACCGGAACCGCGTCTAGTGTTGGATGTCTCAGAGTGAATCCAGTTGGAAAAAAAAAAAGAAAAGGGCTTTGTAATGCTTATTAAACCTTAAAAAATCACAAATCGTATTACAAATAACAAATCGATAACTTTCTGGGACTTCTTTTTTTCTTTTTGTTCTTAAAAAAAAATCAGTAATTAAAATGTTATGATTGTAGCATATGAAACTGAAAATAGGTCTAAATTTCCCACCAGATTTTTTTTTCTGTACTTTACTGGGAACCATTCCCACTTGCATGTTTTATGCTATACTTTTGTGTTTCCACACAAAGCAATGCTAGTACACATAGTACACCTAGTTTATTAGTGAAATGAGCCTGAGCCTCAGAAAGATTTTGTTTGTGTCTGTCAAATTCTTTCACATTTACTGTAAATCCACTATTTAAGGTATAATGCCACATCAAGTAATTTTTTTCACATAAAATTACATATTTTTATGTGAGCCAAAGCTCGTTTCTAGGATCTTTCTCGGTCTCTAAGCCCTTCTTGATTTAGCTGTTTTTCTCTGTTCTAGCAACTCTTTGCCGTTGTTTAGCTGTGTCGACAGCAGTAGTTACGCATTTCATGTGCAATTACATGGAGGCACTTGAGAGAGGCACATTGTCATCCTTATCCACTAAGACAATGCTTTGTCTGTTCTCATTTTGAAATCAAGATCTTTCCTGTGGCTGTATTTCATTCCAGGTTTGCCTCTGACTTGAGGTTTGCAGCCATACTGTTAGTGCTTTTCAGCTTTCTCCCTCTGACTGAATGTAATATATCTTAATGTGCTATGTTCTTTGAACAAAATTGGGATTATTCTTTCATCTGAAAAATTAAATTGAGGATTCTATTTGGAAACTGTTTCACAAGCATACAGTGGCATCCTTAAAGGACTTTAGTGGCTTCAGGCCACCACTGACATTATCAAAACTGCTTGTCAAGCTCTTAACTCAGGTAGTGCCAGTCTCCTAAATACTTGCATTTTCTGCCTCTCATATGCAGAAAGCTCTATATGTATTGGCAAGATTCCACAGCTGATGAACTTACATGAGTGCTTAAAAGACTGTTGAAAGGCCCTGAAACAGGTGAGGACTGCCCAGAAAAATAGAGCAGAGAAGTGCAGCAGCAAGGGAGATAAGCTGTTCCTTCACAGTAAGGGAATTCAAACTGTTCATAATCTTTTCAAGTTAAAAGCTGTGTTGTCTACTGAGGGAACAGGAAATTTATCTTGAGTTTTCCCTATTCTAGATGACTGTTTTAACTAGTATGATACTTGCAAATGGTGATTACTCAGTTTACCTTAAGGTAAGTTTACCTTACCTTATCCATTTTCACAGAATCATAGAATATCCCGAGTTGGAAGGGACCCATAAGGATCATCGAGTCCAACTCCTGGCACCACACAGGTCTACCCAAAATTTCAGACCATGTGATTAAGTGCACAGTCCAAATGCTTCTTAAACTCCGACAGGCTTGGTGCAGTGACTACTTCCCTGAGGAGCCTGTTCCAGTGTGCGACAACCCTCTCAGTGAAGAACCTCTTCCTGATGTCTAGCCTAAACCTCCCCTGCCTCAGCTTGACACCATTCCCTCGGGTCCTATTACTGGTGACTAAAGAGGATAGATTGGCGCCTTCCCCTCCACTCCCCCTCGTGAGGAAGCTGTAGACCACGATGAGGTGTCCCCTCAACCTCCTCTTTTCCAGGCTGAACAGGCCAAGTGACCTCAGTCACTCCTCATACATCTTCCCCTTTACGCCCTTCACCATCTCTTTTTTTTTTTTTTATTTTGGGGTCATAGATTTGAATCTTAAGTTTCCACATTCTAGGGAATGCCTTATGTCTGCACATCAGGGTCATTTGTCACTCAGTTGCCCAGTTAATGTTTAAATATCTTTACAAAGTAAAATAGCTCCAATATACGATAGTGAGTGATTTTTGTACTTAAATACTCAGTTAGTGACATCAAGGCAGACTTCGAAGAATATTTGTGGTCCTGCAATATGGGTTCAGGTCCTTGGCTATGCATCATGAAGTGCAAGCCATTGGAGTATATGTACATCAAATAAGTGTTTTAGTACTAGGTTGTTGGCGATTGTGTTGTCTTTTTTTTTTTTCCATTTCATTTTCAGGAGAGGATGTGTTGTTCAGGATCTTAAGCAGACAAACCTATCTGTATGAGCGATAGATGTCTATTTCTGGTCACATCAGCTAAGTAATTGGAAATACCCTTTCTCTCTGTTTTCTTATATTATTTTAACTTCATTTTACTATACTCTTTCGATTTCTCTCCTTTTGCCTGGTTTCTGAGAATAGGAAGTTCAACTGTTTTAGGAAAGACATTCTTAATATGGCAAGCCTGTGTCTTGCAGCAGAAGTTCCATTAGTTGATAGGGCAGTTTAGGATTAGTCATGGCAGTGCTGAAATGGAACAGCGATAAGTATTTCTGAAAATATAGTGCATGGACACCTGTTTAATACAATACAGCTAATGAGATGTATTGCTATTGTTGTGTGTGTATGTTGATGATGTTTGCTGTATGTCATAGGTCTGATGGTTGAAGATGATTTCTTAACCAATAGACACTAAGAAGATATTTCCCATACAATGAACTTATTCCATAAGTTTTTACCTTGTGGTTGTTTTATAGTCACTAGAGTAATCTTTTTATGCCTTTATTCAAAATCATAACCCAGAAATAGGAAGAACATTCAATTGTGATCTGATCTAGTGATTCCTATGTCATAACAAGGTTTCTTTCTTAGAGATGAAAACATTCTCCTTGGAACAGCATGTTGTTGTTGATATTTCACCATGGGGTGAAGAGGAAACTGTCATGTTAATGGAAGACACATCTGTGGAGACTTTGTCAAATACACTGAAACCATCTCTGGCTCAGGTAGATCCTCAGCCAAAAATAACTAGAGGCCAAGAAGCTGTAAAGGGGGATCATTGTTATATATTTACTCATACACATCTGCTATTGGCTGCTTTGGGGGCCAGGATGCTGGACCTTGTGGTCCTTTGGTCAGACACGATATGGATGTTCGTAGTTCTCATATCAACCAAGTAGTACTTATTGGCCTAGTTTCTCTTTCTTCTAGGTAGCTGGTGATTTGAAGCTCTCTGTTGAGTTCATTCTGCTTCTGTGCTGAAGGTTTGAACTCAGTGTAAGATGTTGTAGTACACTATTCATCTGTCCTTCTTCCTCCCTAGGCTTATGGCATTGTATGGAAAGCAATTGATCGCAGGACAGGAGAAATAGTTGCTGTTAAAAAGATTTTTGATGCCTTCAGGAACAGAACAGATGCTCAGGTGAGGTATCATTCTTATAACGTGTCCTGAGGGGATATGGTGGGAATTCATCAGTACTTTCAGGATTTATGTCTCCAAAAGATACTAGTTATTTGACAATTATGTAGTAAAATAGTCTACAGCTACAATAGGATAAAAAGGAGCAATGAATGTCAGGCTTTGTATATCTTAATATCTGCGGACTACTTTTTGATGTCACTGAGGAAAAAGTGTCTTTATAGGCATGCACAATTTGATTCTCCCTAGTCTAGAGCACACTTGTGACTCTCTAGGGAGCAAACAGTTTTTTCCAAGCTTGTCTACCACATGGAGTTTCCATTTACCGTAGAAATGAGAATGGGTTTAACTCTCTCATTGGAAGTCCATACTCTCTTTTGTCATTCTGTTGATGTGATAATAAATGTTTTTTGTTTATTTCTAGAGAACATTTCGAGAGATTATGTTCCTACGGGTAAGGTCCATTTTTTCCTCCTACTCTTTGATTTTTAATTATCTCTGTTCACATATTTTCTTCCCATCCTTTTTCAAAATGATCATCATTGACATTTCTTTTCACTTCTTTTCTGCAATGTCTTGACAAGGAGTTTTTCCATGACTGGGCAAAAGCACTGGAATGAAATGGAGAGTTGGTCTTGTTTTTCCCTTGAGACGTGCCCTGCTTTTTCACTGTTTTTTAGCAATATACCTTCTCTGTGATCAGCATATAGACTTGCACTTTCTGTCGCTTCTTCCTTCCTTGTGATGGAAAGTATTTTTCTTAAATTTTAAATGCCACTACTCAGAGATGGGGCTGGGGCATGTAAGAAGATTACATGCCAAAATGTTTTTCCTCTATCACATGGAAAGAACACATCACATTGCCTGGAACATCTTCCCTATGAGGAAAGACTGAGAGACCTGGGTCTGTTCAGTCTTGAGAAGAAAAGACTGAGAGGGGATCTTATCAATGTTTACAAATATCTTAAGTGTGTGAGACAGTGGGATTCGGCCAACCTCTTTTCAGTGGTTTGTGGGGATAGGACAAGGGGCAATGGTCACAAAATGGAGCACAGGAAGTTCTGCACCAACATGCCAAAGAACTTCTTCATGGTGAGGGTGACGGAGCACTGGGACAGGCTGCCCAGGGAGGTTGTGGAGTCTCCTTCTCTGGAGATATTCAAGGCTTGTCTGGACGCCTACCTTGGCAACCTGCTCTAGGGAACCTGCTTTGGCAGGGGGGTTGGACCCGATGATCTCTTGAGGTCCCTTCCAACCCCTAAAATTCTGTCGTTTTGTGATTCTGTGTGAAAGAAACTTGACCACTTGAAGTAATCAAAACAAAACTAAAAATGCAAGTTCTGTATGAAATTACTTACAGCTGCTCATGTCTGAATATAGTTAACCACACGCTGGGCCTAATTACCTTAGCAGTGGCATTAAAATTACTTGTCCATTCCTCCATAAACTTACCATGTAGAAACATCAATGTTTTGGAATAGTGATAATGTTGTTATAATATGGTTAGCTAATTACACAAGCAAGGCAGGGCTCATAGGCTGTTTCCTATGACTGTCGAGTTTAAGTACGAAAGATATGAGATTTTTAAGTTTCCAATTATTCTTTAAGCCTGAAGTAAAAGCAATGGTCTTAAGAGCTACAAACATGTGAGAACAGTTCCTAAGAGGTTGATTCTGAGTTAGATCATCTCTGAAAGTGTAGCACTTCTGGAGTAGATGGGTGGAGGAAGAGCTGTGAAAAGAAATAGAAGGTTATCTCTCCTGAAGGAAAGACCAAGACGTTTTGGGAGAAGGTGGTTAATGTGCCATTAAGCCCGTACTTTCATGGCTTTTGGTTCTCAGTAGTCTTAAGAATTTTAGTTTACACCTACTCTTTTTGAAGGTTTTTAAAGCTCTAACTTAAAATTCAGGACTGAGAGATCAGAGGGTGAAAGTTGTAAAAAATATTCTTTCATTGGTAACTGGATGTTTTTCTTATATTGCTTGCCTCAGCAAATTCCTTCCTGTACATATTGGTTCCTTAGTTTCATCTGTATGTTTATCATAAAGACATTTGATGCACTTGATGAAGTTCATTATATTTGAGAAACGTTGATTCACAATCTGGGCATTTTGATGATTCTTTTCTGACTGATAAGTAGTATTTTCTACAAAGGGTAGCTCATGAAAATGTTGGCATATTGTGAAGTGTTCACAGTGTCTCTAGCTGTGAAGAGGTGTTAGCCATAGGAAATAAAAGCTGTTAAGGTTGAGGACAAAGTAAATGGTCTTGACAGTATTGTCAATCTGCAAATGTGAGGACAGAATTCATCCCCAGTTTAATATACTTGTATTTTTGTATCTCTGAGTATGGTGGCTGCCTGATCTCCCATTACAATCAGTTCAATTACTGCAGTCTATATAGTGCTTCAGCCTGCCTTCAAATAAACCCTTTCTGGTTGGTTGGGATTTTTAATTATGAATGGTGATGGCACCTCTGTTAAATTTGCACTACCACAATAATTCTTTACCTTCAGCAGGAAATATAAGATGCATAATGTTGACTAGATTTTATCCATACATGCTGTAGAGGGATTTTTAGTACTAATGTATATATCATACAGAGTTTTAGACTGATTGGTTTCATACTGGAGCAAGCTTAAATAAATTTTCAGTATTTCAGTAGAAGCATAATGAAGGAAATAACATGTTAATGTTTGTGCTAGAGAATATTACAAAATGAAATAAATTATAGTACTTTTGGTGATTCACAAGAAAGACACTTGATTTTGACAGTTGGGTCTCTTCCCTCTGCAGGAATTTGGAGAACATCCAAATATCATCAAGCTGCTTGATGTTATCCGTGCTCAGAATGACAAAGACATCTACCTCATCTTTGAGTCCATGGGTGAGACTTAGTGTTGTGTCAGCCATTTAAATGCATCCTGTCTTATGAGTTATCTTTGTTCCTGCCTGTGGTAGTAATGTGTTAATGATCAACATGAATATTCATGTAAGTAGACTTGTAAGTTGGAGCAGTACAGGTTTTTTGTGTATACCTGTTGTGATTAGATGGGAATAGCAGTGAACCTTTGAAGGGAAGAATAATGAGAGAACTGGCTGGTTGAGATGGAAGAAGGAAGGCAGCGAGCAACTGATTAGAAGGCTTACAGAGACAGAAGAGATAATAGAATAGAATATAGAAGAGACTACATGCAGTTTTACTGTAAGAAAATTATGCAATAATGGAACAATTACTGTAGCATAAGCGGCAAGTTGAACTGACAATACAGAGAGACTGAAGTCGCTGACTCATACTGATTCCAGTCCCTAGTGAGGTTCCTCGGGGCTCCATTTTAGGGCCAATTCTCTTTAATGTTTTCATAAATGACTTGGGTGCTGGACTCCAAGGTATACTAAGTTTGTGGACAACACTAAATTAGGAGGAGCTGTTAACTCCATTGAGGGTAAAGAGGCCTTGTGGAGAGATCTTGACAAATTAAAGATCTGGGCAATCACCAACTGCATGAAGTTCAACAAGAGCAAGTGTCAGATTCTGCACCTGGATATATGTACAGACTGAGGGATGATAAGCCTGGAGAGCAACCCCATGGAAAGCAATCTGGGCGTTCTGGTTGACAGCGAGTTGAATATGAGTCAACAGCATGCTCTGGCAGCCAAAGGGGCAACTGTATCCTGAGGTGCATCAGGCACAGCATTACTACACACCCAGTCGAGGGAAGTGATTGTCCCACTCTACTCTGTGCTGGTGCAGCCTCACCTTGAGTACTGTGTGCAGTTTTGGAAGAAGGACATAAAGATATAAGAAGGACATAAAACTATTAGAGGGGGTCTAAAGGAGGGCTGCAGAGATGGCAAAGTGTCTGGAGGGCAAGCCACAGGGTGGCTGAGGTCATTTGGTTTGTTCAGCCTACAGAAGAGGAGACCGGGGAGCAACCTCATCGTGGTCTACAGTTTCATCATGAGGGGGAGTGGAGGGGATGACCAGTTTATAGGACTGGAAGGAACAACATGAGGCTGCATCAGGGGAGATTCGGGTTGGATATTAGGAAAAGTTTCTTCACTGAGAGGGTGTTTGGGCACTGGAACAGGCTCTCCAGGGACAGCCAGTGTAAGAACATTTAGACAATGCTCTGAGACAGGTGGTTTGATTTTTGGGTGGTCCAATGTGGAACCAGGAGTTGGACTCGATGATCCTTGTGGGTCCCTTCCAACTCAGGAGATTCTATGATTCTGTGACTCTGTTGCAGTACTATCAGTCATTAAAGTGTTAACTTCCACTGAGAATGCACTTGGAAGGTTACAGTTTGTACAATGGTCTGTTCTGGCCTTGTTTTGAGGAACATATTCGTAACTTGATAATCCTTTACTGATGTGTT
This sequence comes from Cygnus olor, assembly GCF_009769625.2. Classification (NCBI taxonomy): domain Eukaryota; kingdom Metazoa; phylum Chordata; class Aves; order Anseriformes; family Anatidae; genus Cygnus; species Cygnus olor. The sequence goes on along the minus strand of NC_049170.1, from coordinate 160,758,152 downwards.
TTACAGAGACAGATTTACATGCTGTGATTAAGAAGGGAAATTTACTGAAAGACATCCACAAGTGTTACATTCTCTACCAACTTCTGAAAGCAACTAAATTCATCCACTCAGGAAATGTTATTCACAGAGATCAGAAGGTATATTTCAGTCACTAGTCTTTATCCTTCACTCAAGTTTTGTGTTAAACACTAAATGGAAAAGTATGAAAAGAATGAGACTAGTATAAGAACCTTGATAATAACCTTCTGCAATTCAGAGAGTAAAGAGCTTATTAATTTTCCTTTGTTCAATTCAGCCTTCAAATATCTTGCTGGATGCAGACTGCTTTGTAAAACTTTGTGATTTTGGACTGGCCCGTTCTCTGTGTCGCATGAATGAGGATCAAGGCAACCCTGCCTTAACAGAGTATGTGGCAACACGCTGGTACCGAGCCCCTGAGATCTTACTTTCCTCTCAGAGGTAACTGCTTGTTATGAGTAAAGGGATGGGATTGTATAATTTCTTCACTGTTGGGAAAAGTAATTGACTGGGAAGTCTTAAATCTTTTAATTTCAGATGTCACCAGATGCAATGTCTTGTCACAGGTTCATTTCCTCAGCATGCATTTAAACTTCTGTTCTGCAACAGAAAAATCTCTCATGCCATGTACATTTCCTCCCTGGCTTCTTAGATTGCCAATTTACCTACATTATCAGCTCATCTGTTTGTTGTCCTTTTTCCCACCAGACTTATTCTTTATCCCCTTAAATCTGCATCTTTACAAAATTTTGAATACTTCAGTCCTCTTTTTCCAAATTTTTCTTTAAGGACCCCAGGAAGCAGGTTTTTCGTCTTCGTTTTGTTGCTCCTTTTCAAGCACTGCTTTTCTTTTCCCTGCCAACGGAGTTGAAAGTTTTAGCCTATTCCACTTTTCCCTAAAGAGGATTTTCCCTAGAGTATTGCTGATACTTCTCTATTGTTGTAGGTTTTTGTTTGTTTGTTTGTTTGTTTGTTTTTGAGGGGGAGTGTGGGTGGTTGGGGAAGGTGTTTTTGTTTTTGAGTTTTTGCTTGTTCATACTGTCTTTTATGTTTGGTTGCTCACTTGCGTAAGGAACTCTGCAGCTTCTGTTCTCCTTCTAGGACTAGGGAAAGAAACTTGAAGTGAAAAGAAGCTTGTCTCAGCTGTAACAGCTAATACGGCAAGAAGACTGCAGATATAATTTCTATAAATTTCCAATGAGGGTGATGCATAGCTAGCTGAGGGAAATTGGAATTATTAATCTTTTGCTTTCATTGTAGATGCTTCATTTGGTATGATACCACTCCTTCTCTGCTTGCTGCAGCAATAACAGAAAGCAGAATAACTGTTATGGGATGTTCCCATTCTGTTATGTGATGCATGGGCACACAGCATAACTGTCTTTTTCTTTACAACTCACTGAAGCATATTTAGCCATCGAGCTATGAGAACAGACCTACTATTAACACTTCAGAGTTTCTCATCCCATTTCTAGAAGTGGTATTTAGTCTTCCAGAATTCTTCATACATATTTTGGCTTTGTTGGATGAGTGCATAGTCATCCGCAGTCCAAATGTCTTTTTGAGTTGGCTGATGTAAGCTAGCTTCTGCTTAGCAACTTCTCATTTGAAAGAGGTTTTGCCAGGTTATGTTTCAGGACATATGAAGGTTCTTACTTTCTAGGAAAGAGGTGAGCTGCCTACCTTAAAGGTAGATAAGATGTGAGATATGAATCTGTACATGGACAGTTACTGTAGACCAGTTACTGTATAGTACCTAATTGTCTGTGGTATTGGTTTGTGGCTCATTAGCCTGGTCCATCATATGATCTGTAGCATCTAAGTCAGTATCAGGTCTCATATTTCCAGATGAGCATATGTAGTCCAGCATGTAGCAGAAAAAAAGAAAAAAAAACACAGAAAAGGTGGGAGGGTGAGCACAGAACAGAGAATCTAATGTGGGAGAGCGTGGGAGAAAATGGTCATCAATTCTGAGTCTTCACTTGGAGAGACGGAGAGTTCGAGAGCAGAAAGGAGTATATAATGAGATGGCATTCAAAAAAGAAGAGCAGACTGCATGGAGCCGAAACCTTGTGTGTGTGTGCAGCTTGGTACAAATACTGCTAGGACATATGAATCTATCTAGTAGGCAAAAAGGTAAGATCATTGCCTTAGGTAAGTTAGCTTTCACCTTTCATTTTCTTAATGATTTCTGTTTCAGAAATTTCCTCCTTCTGGTGCAGATCTATGTTTCAGATTATATCTCTGTATAGCTTTTGAGCATGATACAGCCTTTAGACTATTATCCACTCCTCCTCTTTCATGTGGATGCCAACGATGTAGCCTGACAGGATCCACCTCTGTCAATGGGAGAAATGTTTCTTGGCCTGTAACCTGGCAAGACTGATTGAGAAGGCTTTAAACTAGGGTTGATGTGGGAGTACCATTAGGGATACTGTGGTTAAGCCAAGGGATGGTACAGCACTGTTTTAGGGTGGCAAGGTTAATAGGAGCATCTATGCCACTCCAGGGAGCACTGCAAGTTCAGGAAGACGTCTGAAATGCTTGTATAAGAATGCACACAGTATCAAGAACAAATGGGATGAACTGGAAGCTTTGGACCTTTCGTAGAATTATGATATCGTCGGTATTAGTGAGACTTGGTGGGATGACCCCCATGACTGGATTGCTGGGATGGAGGGCTATCGGCTGTTCAGGAGGGATAGGCAGGGCAGGCAAGGTGGAGTTCAAAATTTTGGGGGTAAGGAGAAAAAAGGTCAGCAGAGTTGCCACTCTGGACTTTAAGAGAGCAGACATTAAGCTTCTCAGAGAGCTAGTTAGCAGTGTTCCCTGGGAATTGGATTTAGAGAGTCCAGGGGCCCATGAGAGCTGATTGCTCTTCCAGAGCCACCTTTTAAAAGCTCAGGAGCAGGCAATCCCATTGTGTCACAAGTCAAGTAAATGGGGCAGAAGACCGGCCTGGCTGAACAGGGAATTCCTTCTGGAACTAGGGCAGAAAAAGAAAATACATGACCTCTGGAAGCAAGGTCTGGCTTCACAGAGAGAGTGCAGAGCTGCAGTTTGCATCTGCAGGGAGAAACCAAGCAAAGCCAAACCTTTCTATGATTCTTAACAGTTGTTTCTAAACAGCAGCTTGTATCTTCACTATTGATCATGTGAAATGTATATATTCCCTTATCCTAGTATTCTTTTAATACTTTTAATATAGTTCCTTTTCTGGTTTTGTAGAATAGACTTTTAATAGGATAAGTCTTTTTTCTGTTTTGCTCTTGCCACTTTCATAATTCAGCAGTGTCATTCACTTTATAATCAAAACCTGTGAGCATTCATACTCAAGGAGTAATCAAGCTTATTTTTCTAGCAAAATAAGGTAATGTAGATGATATGAATACTAGGTACTGGAAAAATAAACCTAACTCTGTTCTTTTATTTGTAGCTACACTAAAGGGGTAGATATGTGGAGCATTGGCTGTATTCTGGGGGAACTGCTACTTGGGAAACCTCTTTTTCCTGGAACATCAACAGTGAATCAAATAGAGCAGATCTTGAGGGTCATTCCTGCCCCATCCCAAGAAGGTAAGACTCTTCTATGGAGAAAGTTATGTAGAGAAGAGATAAAAAGAGTGAAAGCAAGCAGCCCGGCTGGATCAGGAAGAATATATCTGTTGTAGGTTATTCTAACATCTTCCCAAGGAAGCTGAAGATTATCTGTGAAATGTTAGTGTTAGAGGAAAGTAGGCCTATACTTGATTAGATGAGAAACAAGAACCAGGCCTTGAAAACATTTTTAAGATTGGTAAGATGATAACAGTTTAAAACAGAGTACCATACTGCAGAGGGACTTCTGTAGTAACAGTAAATTGGACTTTTCGGTCTGGAAATCTAAATACATAATTGAAAGCTGGAGAAAATATATTTTAAATCCAAAATTGATCGTTATTATGACTGTCTTCTATACCTTCTAGTCTAACAGTCTATACTGGTTACTAACTTTTGCAACATAACATGTTCTGACTGAGCTAACAAATAGTTTTTAGAAAGATAGCTAACTTTATTTTAAGAACATGTTTTGGATAATTCTATTCTAGTTTAAATGTATGTATAGTTTTTCTTGGAGATTTGGTTGCTGTGAATAAAATATGGATGAAAATGTATATGAAAACACCAAAACTAAGGTTAGAAGAATAGCCTGCACTAATAACAAAAATGTGAATAGCATTTTAGGACCATTCTCAGCAATATAATTGAAGAGTGTGTTGCTAATGTCGTGACCGGAACGCTTGCACTCTGATAAGACCACAGGGCAAATGACTGCCCATCAGAAAGTCCTGTATCCTAAACACAGCAAGAAGGTTGCGAGACACATTTCTTTTTTTGCAAGACAAGCAAGTACAAAATAGACATATGTTCAAAGTATTTCAAATGTGGAAAATTAAACTAATAACAGCAACTTAACCTAAAATCCCACAGCAACTGTTCATTGTAACCAATCAAAAAGAACCCCAGAGGCGCAATGAAGAAATTGATAGCTGGTATCCCTTGTAGTCTGCTTAAAACACAAGTGATTCAGGCCAGATAATCTTGCCTCAGATATCCTGGTGTTTCTAAGTATGTAGGTATAAGAGTACATGCTTATGAAATCTACAAAAAAGTAAATAGGAACCGTGAAAGAGCATTTGTAAGTCAGTATTCCATCCCCCTTCCATAGGATTTCCTATTGAGCTTTCTTAGGCTAATTTCTTCTTTCGACGTGTACATGGGCAGAGGGCAGTGGGATGAGGTTCAACGTGGCTAAGTGCGGATTCCTGCACTTTGGTCACACCAACCCCATGCAACACTACAGGCTTGGGGCAGAGTGGCTGGAAAGCTGTGCAGAGGAAAAGGACCTGGGGGTGTTGGTCAACGCTCACCTGAACACAAGCCAGCAGTGTGTCCAGGTGGCCAAGGAGGCCAACGGCATCCTGGCTTGTATCAGGAACAGTGTAGCCAGCAGGACCAGGGAGGTGATCGTTCCCCTGTACTCAGCTCTGATGAGGCCGCACCTCGAGTACTGTGCTCAGTTTTGGGCCCCTCACTTCAAGAAAGACATTGAGGCCCTGGAGTGTGTCCAGAGAAGGGCTACGAAGCTGGTGAAGGGTCTGGAACACAAGTCCTGTGAGAAGCGGCTGAGGGAACTGGGATTCTTTAGTCTGGAGAAGAGGAGGCTCAGGGGAGACCTTATTGCTCTCTGCAACTGCCTGAAAGAAGTGGTGGGGAGCTGGGACTCAGCCTCTTCTTGCAGATAACCAGCGATAGGCCTAGAGGGAATGGCCTCAAGTTGTGCCAGGGGAGGTTTAGGTTTGAAATTAGGAGACATTTCTTCTCAGAAAAAGTAGTAAGATATTGGAATGAGTTGCCCAGGGAGGTGGTGGAGTCACCGTCCCTGGGGGTGTTTAGGGAAAGGTGGGACATGGTCTAGTGGGTGATATCAGTGGTGGGGGTATGGTTGGACCAGATGATCTTGGACATCTTTTCCAACCTTAATGATTCTATGATTCTTATGTTAATGTCAAATACTTGCTTTCCTTCATGAACTGTATAGCTCTGGTAACCCGAATCTTAGCATTAATGGTATCTTTTCATTATTCCAGATATTTTGGCTATGCAATCAGATTACAGGGCCTCAGTTATTAGCCGCATGAATTCCTGGTAAGCTGGGTATATTAAATATGTCTCAGAAGTCAACAATCTACTGTATAATGTGGACAAAAAATCACCTGTTGTTCACCTTCCAGAGTTCACCAGTAGAAATGCTTTCTGCTCTCTGCACATTCACCTGACTCTAGGGAGGGGATGTAAAGTTTAAAAAGAAAAGAATGCTGAGAAGAGCGATGACATTGTAGTCTGGGAGTAACAAAGCAAAAATGAGGTTGGACCTAGATTCCAAGCTATCGTCATGTGTACTTTCTCAAAATTATAAATTTTCCTATCCTGACTTTTTTAGGTATCTAATGTCATTGGTTCACACATGGAAAGCCTGATAATTCTGCTTAAGTAAATTAGTCAGTTATTACATACCTGATTAGTAAAAATTAGGAAACTTAACATTCTTAAGGCCATAGAAAGTTAGTCACTAGTCTTTGAGTACTCTGTACTCATATGTGACATGGGCATCCCTCCTCATCAGGGACTCAGCATTACCAATAGCCCAGCTATGTGTGGTATGAGTTTTCTGACTGCTTACCGATATATCTATTTTTGGGAGTATAAGGCTCTGGTGGATACCAGTGCACAGTGTACCCTAATACCATTAGGGTGTAAAGGCACAGAACCCATCTGGATTTCTGGAGTGACAGTGGGTTCCTAAAAGTTCTATGTGTTAGAGAAAGTGAGCCTAGCAAGCAAGGAGTGGCCAAAGCATGCTATTGTGGCTGGCCAAGAGGCTCTGTACATTCTTGGTATAGACTGCTGCAGGAGAGGCTACTTCAAAGATTCAAAAGGGTACCAGTGTGCTTTTGGTGTAGCTGCTATGGTTACAGAGATTAAACAACTGTCTACGACTGCCTAGCCTCTCAGTGAATCCTGTAATGGGGCTGCTGCATGTTAATGAGCAGGAGGTGTGGAGGTGGGGATGTGAGTAAGCAAGCAAGGGACTTAGCTGCCAACTAGGGTCAACCCAACGTAGTACCTCTGAGCTCTCTTGTTTCTATAAACCTTCTACACACAGTGGAAGAAAACAACTGGAAAACTCCATTCATTCCTAGCTGAAATGCACTTTTTTTTTTTGACAGTCCTACACCTGGATTTTATGCTCCTTTTTTTCACCTGAAAATATGGAATACAAATGGCTAGGTTCTGATAGACAGCTCTAGCTAGGTAAAAGAACAAGTGAAATCTTGTTCATGATTTTTTCTGAGCCATTCAATCCAAATCCAAATTCCATGTTGGATCATTTTTCTAAACTAAAAATAATGTTGTCATGGAGTAATAAAATGTTTTAAAATATGAGTAAAAATAATGTTTTAAAACTGATTTTTCAAATGATTCTATGATTCTATGAAATGTATTAAATATCGTCATGTTTGTTATGTTAATAAATATCTTCAGGATTTAAAAAATGCAAAACCAGATTTTTAAACTTAATCTTTTCGTTGCAAATGATATAGAAATATATTTATGTGGTCTTAGGGTTGTATTCATGGAATCGGCATTTCAACTGAAACATGCAAGTTAGGAGTTTGGGCTTCCTGCATTGTCAAAAGAAGAAAAGAAGTACTTCCAAAAGACTGATTATTACTCTGTGTTCTGGCATACTGACCTGTATCTCTCTTTCCACTGAAACAAGAGAAAGACTAGTCTTAAAAGTTAGGTAGGCACTTCATGTAGGTTCATAGCACTGAGAGGGAGGAATCCAAACCTAATCAAAGAGGTAAAGTCTTTATCATACTCACAGACCTGTGCTTTTGAGTGTTCCAGAATTATGACACACTATTTGTGAGTAAACTCTGGAGACAGGTGTCACCTTGATGTGATTCTCAGAACTGTAATTCATGACTTACCTGTGAGTTAGACACTGGGTTCTTATATCATTTTTTCCTGACTTCTAGGCAACAAGTAACATTTGAAGAGATTTTACCATCTTCTACTCCTTTGCCTGCCTTGGATCTTCTGAAGAAACTTTTAGTGTTTAACCCTGATAAACGGCTGACAGCAGAGGAGGCCCTTCAGCATCCTTATGTGAAAAGGTGAGACTAATATCATAGAATCATAGAACGGTTTGAGTTGGAAGGGACCTTAAAGATCATCTAAATCCAACCTCCCTGCCATGGGCAGGGACACCTCCCACTAGACCAGGTTGCTCAAAGGCCCACCCAGCCAGGCCTTGAACACTTCCAGGGATGGGGCATCCACAACTTATCTGGGCAACCTGTTCCACTGCCTCACTACCCTCAGAGTAAAGAATTTCTTCCTTACATCTAATCTAAATCCACCCTCCTCTAGTTTACTCCTTGTCCTATCACTCTGGTCCTTGACAAAGAGTTCCTCCCCAGCTTTCCTGTAGACCCCCTTTAGGTATTGTAAAGTTGTTATAAGGTCTCCCTGGCACTTTCTCTTCTCCAGGCTCAACTACCCCAACTCTCTCAGCCTGTCTTCCTAGGAGAGGTGCTCCAGACCCCTGATCATCTTTGTGGCACTCCTCTGAACTCATTGTAATACTTCTGTGCCCTTGTGCTGGGGGCCGTAGTGCTGAACGCAGTACTCCAAATGGGGTCTCATGAGAATAGAGCAGAGGGGAAGAATCACCTCCCTTGACCTGCTGGCCATGCTTCTTCTGATGCAGCCCAGGATACGGTTGGCTTTTTGGGCTGCAAGCGCACATGTATCAATGTGCAGTTTCTGCCGCTGTCTGCTGAAATGGTATAGACCTGCTTTTGGCACAAGTTTCCTTTATATCCATGGTAGAAAAAAAGACAAAGCTAAATCCTAACTCTCTCTAACCCTATTTAGACTAGAGATCACACTAGATGATCTGACAATCCTTTGTAATACCATATTAAACTGTGGAGCTGTTTTTAGTCTTAGTGACTTATATTGTGTTGTCATCTTAGGTTTCATTGTCCTGCCAGGGAGCCCTGTTTGGATTATGATGTGATTCTTCCTTTAGGTGATGATATCCAGTTGTCTGTGGCAGAATATCGAAATAAATTGTATGAGGTACGTTCTTCTATTCTATTTTCTGAAATCTCAGTCCTCCAGGTAACCTGTAATTCTTGACACACTTACTGATTTCTGTCATTTTCTTCTATTTCCATTCCCCTTTGATGCTTACTTATAGGTACAGCTTGGTGCTTCTTATCATACTGTCATAATTTTTTAGAGAAGTGTTTAAATCTAGATTCCCACTGGGAAAAGAAAAGTCTGTAAAGCCTGGTGTCTGAGAAAGACTGTGTTAGAGGAAAATATATTAGGCTGGATCCAACAGCCTAAGAAATGAGGCTGTTGCCACTCGGTGTCCCCAGGTCCAGCCAGTAGAAAGCCTGAAGGTGTTCCCTGTAGGCTCAGGCACACAGAGAACGTAGGCACACTACATATATACATACATAAATGGACAGCCACACAGGTCACAGACAGACAGACAGAACACTCACACAAACATAGCACCAATAGCCTCATCCTACTCACTTCTCTGGCTGAGCAAAATGGAAGTCCACTACTGAGAGTATGTGCACACTGGATCCCTACAGCAACTGGTCTCAAACACTGTCTGACCAGTAGCTGTCCCCTGGATCCTAGGCCCCCCAGTCACTGCACTTGAACATATGAGCCCCCGAGACTGCAGCCCTACTCTGCTGGTATAGACCATGCACGCATACCTATACAGCTGCCCTGGATTTTCTAGGCCCTTTAGCTGATGTTTCTTGTGCTCTCACACCTAGAGGTACAGAGGTGCTCTCATCCCCTTAGAGACCCACTCACCTCTGTGCTCCCAGGCTATTTGAGCCATTCACTGACTAGACTGGCTTGATCTGCTAGCCATCACATCACCACCAAGGGCTGATGGCTCTGCTGAGACAGCTCTGGGAGGGGCCCAGTCAAGGTGTTTGCTTCCCCGGAGTCCTTAATTTGAGTTCCCATTTGCCATTGTGCACGTGTTCCTCTCAGTTTGTGCAGATGTATCTTTGGCTGGTGGTTCCTGTGAATTGGCCTGAGAGCAGCTTGGCATGGTATTATTTGGGGTCCACATCCTGGTTCTCTTTCTGAGCTCCTTTGTGGATTTGCATGTAAGCTTTTATCACATATTTATGTTTATTGCTCAATAATAGTCAAGTGCCATTGCATGATGCACCACATACACAGAACAGTCAGGTTTCAGAATTACAGAATCACAGAATATCACATGATGGAAATGACCTACAGTGAACATTAAGTCCCTGGCTCCAGACAAGACCACCCAGAAGTCAAACCATATGTTTCAGAGTGTTGTCCAAATGCTTTTTGAACTCTGTCAGGCTTGGTGCCACAATGACTTCACTGGGGAGCCTGTTCCAGTGCCCAAAAACTCTCTCAGTGAAGAACCTTTTTCTAATATCTAACCTGAATGTTCCTTGATGCAGCTTCAAGCCATTCCCTGGGGTGCTGTTGCTGGTCACTAGAGAGAAGAGATCAGCGCCCCACCCTCCATTCCCCCATGTGAAGAAACTGTCAACCAGAACACCCAGATCCCTTTCCCTGGGGTTGCTCTCCAGCCTCTTGTCCCCCATTCTGCACATTACAGAACCATTGACAGAGGAGGAGAGGAGGAAGAGCAAGTGAAGGATAAGCGTAGCTGATGTGCTAATAATAAAAGACAGTGATATTTTAGTAGCCATATTGTGAATGCATTAATGTGGGAAAATAATAGTACTTGAAAAATCAGAAAACAGTGTAATAATCAAGGAAGAAAAAAAAGCTGATACAGGACTTTTAGCTGTACAGGGGAGAAAGGAAAGGTAGTATTTTGATGCTATTTGGTAGACATGTTAAGATCAAAAGGAAAATAAAAAGCTGACTAATTTGGCGGTGGAGAGGTACATCTTTGGTGAAATAATATGAGTAGATGAGATCTGCTTTAAAAAAACAGAGCAAGAGAGAAAAGATGAGAAAGACAGAAACTTCTGCAGAACAGAAGTAACTAAAGTAACTGTTTAAATGTAATGTTTAAAGGAATGAAAGAAGAACAAAATTAAGATAAATCAGATTTAATTGTAGGACACAATGGACTGAGTTGAATGGTGGTGTGAGGCAGTAGGAGGAGGATAGCAACAGTGAATGCTCTAACAATGAAATAAAAGGAGCAGCAAAAGTGGAAGTAAGTCAAGACTTCAGGATGAGAAATTGTTTTGGGCTTTTTTCCTTTTTTTTTCAGTGAATATTATGTAAATATTATGAGGCAAAGTAGCTGGAAGATGGTGAGAAGAGCAGGAGCTGGAACGTGAATGTAGTAAAACAGGCATTGAAAAGAATGTCAGTGGGAAGAAAAGATTGAGAAGGAAGCTTAGAGATCAGAAAATCTAAGAATGAGAAAGATTGATAAGGGTGACCAGCTTTCCAGGGAGAGAGAAAAAGTGTTATTGCTTCTCTGAACAGCAATTAAAATTTTTAAAAAGGAAAAAGAAAGTTGGTTTTTAAAAAAGTTGAACATACTGAACATTTCTTTTAAGGTCTTTAAAGGAAAAAAAATTAAACTCTACTGTGAAAAAGTGTTAGGAGTCATGAGCAGATGACTGAATAAAATGAATACTGAGCATAGGTAGAAAAGATATTACAAACATCAGTAGATCATTCACAGATAATCTAGGTTCAAGGTTAAGAAACAAATTTTGACTAATCCTAATGATAGTGTGCCAAGTTCGGCATGACTGTGATCAGAGGAGGGTGAGAGCAAGTTGGCTGTACCAAGACTCCAAACCTCAGCAAGGATTCTAATGCTAGATAATAGCCATGTAGAGGTAGGTGAGATTATGAACTAACTGCAACATATGTTCCTCTGACAATTTAAAAATTGATTTGGCAAAATTCTAGAAAGAGATGGTAAGAAACAGCATAGTGTTAACCATTTTTTGCCATATAGATTCTGCCTTTCTTGTAGCTAATGACAACTTTATGTAGTGGTATTCTCCCTAAAGATGCATTAAAGTTGCCTGTTGACCCAATCCTTTTTCTTAAGGCTTCAGCCCATTCTTTCTTTCCACTAAGAATATTATTTCTATTTTCTTTCCAACCCTAAATTAATTTTAAAATTATAATTGTTACATATCCCATGAAATAAATTATTTGCATCTTTTTTTTTTTTTTATTCCTCTGCTTTGCTGTGTAGCTGTGTTAAGTCTAACTGACTTTTCCTTTCTGTAGATGATCCTTGAAACGAAAGTAAATAGCCATCCAAAGGACCAAATGCAGAGAGAAAACATTCAACTAAGTCAATCTCAATCCAGGCCATTTCTTCCATATTCCAATTCTGTGACTTTACCCACCAGGAAGAGCCAGAGAGAACCAACACCACCTCTTCTAAAAAATCCACAAATGCATAGTGGAACTGCAACTAGTGTCCAGCCGGAAGTATCCATCCAGAGTGAAGATTTAGCAAGATCTTTATGTCAGAGATCAAGGATCAATGTGATATACAATCCTATAACACACATTGCTATTCAAAGTAGGTACTACCATCCTGCAATTGGATGCAATCCACCATAACGAGGCATTATTATGGGGAAGAAAGAGGAAAATAGATTGAACGGGGAAAAAGAAACTGAGGGAATTAACAGGGCAAAATGAGAGTGAAACTGTGGGAGGAAAATGACATACGAGCAAAACACTGTTGAATGAGTTTTGAGTGTGTGATGTTCTTTTTAGCTCTTGGCTGCCTCAGTCTTGACCCTTTTCCTTTTCTGTTTTCTCTTCGTTTACTGCTCTGGTGCTGTTTTCTTTTCCCCTGCTTTTTGGAACCGGTTTTGTTTGCAACTTCTTTCTAATTTTATTCTGAATATTTTTGTCCCATTAGTGAGATGAAGTGATGTGGCAGAGGCTGACTCAGTGACTCTGTCCCCGCTTCAGTTAGTGTGTTCTGTGTCCTCATGATTTTCCTACTTTCTCTCATGTTTTTTCTCCTGCAGGTAATGCAAATTCTGGTGCTGTGATCAGGAACCATTCTGCACCACATGATCAACAGGCAAAAACTTCTAACAATGGAAAACTGGGGAGACAAATCACATGGGCAAATGCAAATGCTCAACTACTTCCTACAAGTGTACAGAACCTCTGTAATGTAAGTAGCAGTCCTGCACAGAAAACAGATAACTTTTTAGGGACCGAAATGACGTAGACAAAAAATATCTTGATTTGCAGCTTCGTAAAGATACTTACATGAGAGGCAAGTCATATTGCTTTGATAGTTACTAAATTACTAACTGTCCATCAGTTAAAATTACTTATGATAAAGATATACACTGCAATTTCATTGCCTGTATCTAGTGTCAGTCAAATGGTACAGGTCTTGTACTGAATACGTTCCCTTTACTAGAGCACTGAGGAGTGTGCTAACTGATGTTTCTGGAAATAACTGGTCATAACTTACCTCTAATACGCAGTAGATTGAGACAGAAGCTTGAATATTCTAGTCGTCTGTGATGCAATACCCACATTTCCAGTGTTATGTCTACTAATGAAGTTTACAACCCTCAGCTAAGTTCTGTACAAAAGGCAGCATGTTGAGAGGAAGACCATGTAATGACCAGGAAACACCAAGGACAGAGATGTGTCTTAAACCTTACATCTCCAACATACATAATGCTGATCTTCAGCTAGTCTGGGTTTATAAACACAAACTTTCTCCTGGAATTTTAAGTCTAACCGCAGTCTTTCAAATGAAGCCGTTGTCATCTCTGACTTGAGTAAGAGCATTTCAGTGCCTATAGGTTCGTGCAGGAGTTCTGTGAATGACCATTGAACTTTAATACAGGATTTAGGTACTTTAGAGAACACGAAGTAACGCAGCCTTTTGTAATACTAGGTTTCTGCCTCATAAGCAGGATTTTTTTTAATAATCAGCAGTGTGTACTGGCAGCCAAGAGGGCAAACTGTATTTTGGGGTGCATTAAACGTAGCATAGCCAGCCATCCAGAAGCGGCAGTTCTTCCACTTTACTTGGCATTGATGCAGCCTCACCTTGAATATTGTGTACAGTTCTGGGCTCCACAATATACAAAAGCTATTAAGATACTTGAAAGCATCCAGAGGAGGGCAACAAAACCAGTAAAAGGGCTGGAAGGCATGTCCTGTGAGGACACTTGGGTTGTCTAGTCTGGAGAAAAGAAGGCTAAGAGGTGACTTCATTGCTCTCTACAACTTCCTGAGCAGGAGAAATGGAAAGGGAGGTATAGGTTTCTTCTCCCTGGTAACCAATGATAGAATGCAAGGGAACAGCACAAAAGTGCACCAGTGGACGTTCAGACTGGATATTAAGAAAAATTAACCACCATGAGGGTTGCCAAACACTGGAGCAGACTTTCTGGAGAGGTGGTTAACATGCCAGTCTGTGTTCAAGAGGCATTTGGATAATGCCCTCTCTAATCACAGGATCATAGACCACCTTGGGTTGGAAGGAACCTTAAAGATCATCTAGTTCCAACCACCCTGCCATGGGCAGGAATGCCACAGTAGGTGGCAGATCAGATTGCCCAGGGCCTCATCCAGCCTGGTCTTGAACACCTCCAGGGTTGGAGCATCCACAGCTTCTCTGGGCAACCTGTTCCAGTGCCTCACCACCCTCTGAATGAAAAATTTCCTCCTAACATCCAACCTAAATGTCCTCTCTTGTAGTTTAAAACCATTCCCTCTTGCTCTGTCATTGTCTGACCGAGCAAAAAGTTGCTCTCCATCTTTTTTATAAGCCCCTCTAAGTATTGAAAAAGCTGCAATAAGGTCACCTTGGAGCCTTCTCTTCTTCAGGCTGAACATCCCCAGCTCTCTCAGCCTTTTTTCATAATATGCTTTAACTTCTGGTTATCCCTGAAGTGGTCAGGCGGTTGGACTTGATGATCTTTGAAGGTCCCTTCCAAGGGAACTATTCTATTCCATTCTAAATATTAATCACAATGGATCATAACTATCAGCTAACTGTAATAAAAAAGGTAGAAATTTCTCTGCAAATTCTCTTCCTGTTTCTTTTTCCCATCTTGAATTTTTAACGCAACTTCTTTTGAGATGTGCTGAGATCTATGACCATACTTTCCTTCGCCCTTTTTCTAGAGGACAGGCTAATTTTGACTCCATTCTACTTTCAATTTTATCACTTCAGACAAGTGAGAATTTGAACACCATTTCAAATCACTGCATTGTTCAGGTCATCATCAGCTCCCTTTGACTTCAAGAATCACAGATCAGTTGCTTTTAAATTCTCTTAAGTGATGGTGTGTGAAGTCCAGAGCACGTAGGTAGCATACTTCTTTTTTAACCTGATTGACACAGTTGGATATTCCAAATTTAGCTGGAGAATTTGTACTACCTTTGTTACCAACCTAATGGACTGCTGTTGCTTAACAGTGAAGGTTTCAGTCCTGTCCCCTGCTGTTTATGTATATAAACAATGCATTCTGAAGATTCTCTAGGTACTTGTGACTAACTTCATGTTACTGGAAGCACATAAGAGGGAGAAGATCATGCTACATGTGCCCTGTGCTTTGTATTTGTTCCCTGAGAGGCTAACACTGACCATTGTCAGAGACAAGATATTGTGGTGGGCGCTCATCAGCACTGTGGCTAATCATGTGTTAAGTGAACGTTGACTTTTCCATCTTTCTTGGTCAGCCTCAGCAGGAGCTGAAAAGTTCTGACATTCCAGCTTGCTCTGCATTCATTTTGCATTCATTTCCAGTATCAAGTCAGGCTCATGAAACTCTTGTTCTCAGCCATTTGACTCCTATAATGGCTGGGGCAACAGCAGTCAGTGCTACACTTAGTGAGAGGAAATGTGGCTTCCAGTTAACTAAAGCGGTTCACTAAGCATAAGCTGCAGTGAAACAGCTGTCCTTTAAAGCTGCAGTAATATATACGGTAATGTATTATGCATTTTAAAGCATTAATACATGATTAACTTTTCCCCACATGGGCTAACGTCCATAAGCAATTTCCAACTCAGACACACACCAAGCCATTCGATTGGCAGAAGCCAGGAGGATGTACTGGGAAATGATGAGGACGACCTGTCTTTTGTACATTTATTTAAACCATTCACTACCACTGAAAACAAGATACTAGCCAAACAGACCTTTGAACTTTTGCTTCAGTGCTCCAATGCTGCTAACTCATTCCTGATACACCCATTTTAAAACCCTTCTCCCTCACATCATTCTTGCCACCCTGTTCTTAATATTATGAAACACTCTATTTTGTTTGTTAGTCAATTAACATTCATGATCTGTTCTATTCCACAGCTGAAGCAAATTCTTTGTTCCTTACTTGTATTTTAGAATGCCGATTACAGATTTCTAACTGTCTTGGTTTTTGTTTCTCACACAGAATCCAAGAAATACTCAGTTTCACAGCAAAGATGTTCGTCCCCTTCTGAAATCCAGTAAAAAGATGTTCCAGGTTACTGCAAATATGGGAGCTGCTGGTGATCCAAAAGCATCAATGGGCAGTTACTCCCAGGCCTATGGAACTATATGTAAATCTGCACTGCAGAGTCTTCCAATATCAAATTCTGCACAACAACATGAGTAGTGAATATGAAGAGTCCTAACCAGGTGGAATACAGCTCATCTCATCAATCCCCTAACTCAGACAGTAACAACAAGTGAGAGCCAAATATAACAGGCATTTTACAGTTATCCCAGCTGAAGAGAAATGCTTTATTCATTGCATGGAACAATGTACCACTTTCCTTTGGACAAACCAACAGGGAAAAGAATCTAATCCCTTTGCCTTACAGTCTTCCCAGACAAGGACACAGACCTATTTGCTCCCCTAATCTGAGAACATTGAATAATGTCAGTTCATATTCCTCATTTTAATTATTGCAAAAAAAATTACAGAAAGTTGCAATGTTTTGATGCTTGACTGTCTTTAGATATATTCAGGTTTCTTTAGCAGCTTTGGGTGCACTGCCTAAGTCCAGAATTTTTTTGAGCAGAATAAGTAACTAACTGTTCGCTGAAGACCAAGAAGACTGAACAACCCTTCACAGGTAACATTAAAGCCCTTCATACACTAATTTCTATAGGACTCTTTCAGGGTAAATGATTGAACCTGACTAAACAAAGGTAATGGTGGCCTACTTCAACAAAATCAAGTAGAGAAGTATTTTAAATATATGTGGATTCTGTTAGAATATTGAATACCCTACCTACCATGCATTAATATATTTTGTAAGTGTTGCAATAATAAATTCTTTATATTGCACTACAGAAAAAAAAACGTCTTCTAATTGATGTTTGCAGTCTGTTGAAGGGGGAGAAATACAAGGGTTATTTTGTTCAGTGAATAAGATTATGGTAATTTTTTTTTCTTACAGAAAGCAATGTTCCAAGAGATGCTATTGCTGCAACATCGTTAAGCTGTCATCAGGCAGCATTAGGAATGCAGTAAACTTTAAAACTGTTTTCCTGGTTTAATGCTGATTTTTAATACCTTCTTCTTATTTAACTCCTAAATTCTTATAAGAAGTCTCTGTCCCTGAAACTTTACTTCACCTTTGATAAGTGATTGCTATTCCAGAACTTTGGGATGGTGGTTACAGTGAGGATTCAGGCACTAAACTGCAAGATACGAGTACCATTGCCATTGATAGCATATCCATTTTATCTTTTAGTACCTAAACACCAAAGTCTAGTTAAATGAAAAAATAGTAACAGGTTCGCTTCTGCTATGCAGTGTGCACATTTAAATCTGGTAATACTAGGGAGCTGGGAATGCAGCTCACTGGGAAGCCCTGGTTTATATTCATAAAATAGGCATTTCCCATCTATCTCAGGTACAGACAGAAATAGTAAACGGCAATGACAGGGTTGTATAGGCGGCACCCTGCACAATGCGTTGGCTCTTGTGAGTTTAAGATGCCAGTTCTCATTCACTGAAAAGTCAGCCTAATGCTTATTTCAGCGTTGTGAGTTCCACTAAAAGCCTAGCACCTATCAATTTGATGGTACAATGCAACATCTAAGACCCTCTGTGAACCTAGTCTTAGACTGACAAGTGATGGGCTGTAACACTAACTTTTTATCCTTAAAATAGCTTTTGTTATTACCAAGTGAATTAGTTATTCTGCAACATTTGTATATACCCCACAACAGCTGGTAATCAACTTACCCCTAAAAGAGATGAGTCATTCTAGTTCTAGTCAGGAACATACTTTTACACTGAAAACACCATGCTGAGCAAGATAAAATTCTAACAGTCTAAACAAATGAAGAAAAATTCTAAAATGTTCATGTAATCTGTCATTACAGAAATAACTACATTTCCAACATGTCTATTACAGAATGATACTAGAGAAGGTAGGTTTGTGAAAGGCTGGCGAAGCAAGAGATTATATGAATTACACAAAATAGGGCTAGCATATATCACATATGGGATATATGACTATGAAGAGGGTAGAGTAGGATTAATATCTGAATCACTGGAGAGAGAACCATTGTCTTGATCACTTCAGCAGGAACCTATCTGTGACTGGATCTGATTCAATACTAAAATGAAATAAGCATACATACAGTATCAATTTATGAATTTGTGCCTGTGTAACTGATTACAGTTTGTATCTGAAATAGTATATATATATAGAACATGGAATAAGATCCAGGTCAGCTTTTTTTCCAGATTTGGTTGGTTCTTCCCTCCTTATTTTTTACACGGAAGTTTATTTTTAGGTTGAATTTCTCATGTTAAAATGATAAATTCTTTTGTTTCTTGCAAATTTCTCCACACCATATATAGTAGTATGGAAATTGGCTTATTTTCTTTCAGATCAGCATCTTCATTTCCCAAGATTTTCAACAAACCGTAAAACTATCATTAATTGTTACAGATATGCAAATTATATAAAGCCTGCTACCATGGGAGCTGGCATCCTAAAAAAAAATCTCAAGTTTTAAAGACCCTACTGAAGTTACCTTCAGGAACTGTTGCAGCCTTCTGCTTCCATCTGTCAGCCACATACCTGAACAGGTTTTCTGAGCTTGCAGCCAACACCGCAAGTGGTTAGTCATGAAACCAAAGCTTATGGAAACAAGAAATTCAGAAGTCTAGTTCCATAGAATCATTAAGGTTGGAAAAGATGTCCAAGATCATCTGGTCCAACCATATCCCCACCACTGATATCACCCACTAGACCATGTCCCACCTCTCCCTAAACACCCCCAGGGACGGTGACTCCACCACCTCCCTGGGCAACCCGTCCCAATACCTGACTACTCTTTCTGAGAAGAAATGTCTCCTAATTTCAAACCTAAACCTCCCCTGGCACAACTTGAGGCCATTCCCTCTAGGCCTATCGCTGGTTATCTGCAAGAAGAGGCTGAGTCCCAGCTCCCCACCACTTCTTTCAGGCAGTTGCAGAGAGCAATAAGGTCTCCCCTGAGCCTCCTCTTCTCCAGACTAAAGAATCCCAGTTCCCTCAGCCGCTCCTCACAGGACTTGTGTTCCAGGCCCTTCACCAGCTTCGTAGCCCTTCTCTGGACACACTCCAGGGCCTCAATGTCTTTCTTGAAGTGAGGGGCCCAAAACTGAACCCAGCACTCGAGGTGCGGCCTCATCAGAGCTGAGTACAGAGGAACGATCACCTCCCTGGTCCTGCTGGCTACACTGTTCCTGATACAAGCCAGGATGCCGTTGGCCTCCTTGGCCACCTGGACACACTGCTGGCTTGTGTTCAGGTGAGCGTCGACCAACACCCCCAGGTCCTTTTCCTCTGCACAGCTTTCCAGCCACTCTGCCCCAAGCCTGTAGTGTTGCATGGGGTTGGTGTGACCAAAGTGCAGGAATCCGCACTTAGCCACGTTGAACCTCATCCCACTGCCCTCTGCCCATGTACACGTCGAAAGAAGAAATTAGCCTAAGAAAGCTCAATAGGAAATCCTATGGAAGGGGGATGGAATACTGACTTACAAATGCTCTTTCACGGTTCCTATTTACTTTTTTGTAGATTTCATAAGCATGTACTCTTATACCTACATACTTAGAAACACCAGGATATCTGAGGCAAGATTATCTGGCCTGAATCACTTGTGTTTTAAGCAGACTACAAGGGATACCAGCTATCAATTTCTTCATTGTGCCTCTGGGGTTCTTTTTGATTGGTTACAATGAACAGTTGCTGTGGGATTTTAGGTTAAGTTGCTGTTATTAATTTTCCACATTTGAAATACTTTGAACATATGTCTATTTTGTACTTGTTTGTACAAACAAATACAAACAAAAAACAGTTTGGCAATCCTGAGGAATGCCAAGAAGAGGCAGTCCAAGTTAAGGAAAAAAAAAAAACTTTATGTTCAATGGTTTCTTGGCCTCCGTCTCTACCTTCGATCTTGCAAGACAGTATAACACAACAGCATGAACCTACAGACTAATCTGGACTGTGTCTAATACTGCATGCTTAAGCTTGCTACCAAAGTCATACAAGAAAGTTATGTGATAACACACTTCTGAGCTTGAACATTCCATCAGGATTGCCAAACTGGGAAGATGTGCTAACAAATGACCCTCCCCCTCCTCCTCTAATGAATTGGAGTTACACAGTCAGGTAAGTTACTGCTTGACTAAAACAGCATTTTACAGGCTGTAACACCCAGCTCAGCTGAAAAGCAGTTCTAAAACCATCTCTTTCTCCATTAATAAATTGTCAATTTCTTCTTTTATGGCCTTCCAGCTTCTTCTCTCAGCTCAACTTCCGATGCAATACTTCCATTATACATAAGGAAACAAACCAATAACAAAGCACAACCAATAGGCTTGTAAAATGGTAAATATAAAAACTGGGCATGTTCTGCTGGACAAGACCATTAACCATAGGTAAAGAAAAAAAGTTGCTTATGGTATTTTGTTGTCCTGTAAATCTTCAAAAAGGTGCCTCCTGTATTAGATTAGGCATTAGATTCAAAGAACCTGAAAAATAACTGTTGTTTACATACATGTATATGTAGATTTTTCTTTCCTTGATTGAATTCAAGTATTGATTTTTCTATTTTTTGAATTTACTGAAAGTGGAATTATTTTTTCACCTACTGAAAACATTCCCTGAGCCTGATAGAAAGAGACTCTACTTTATTTCCATGGTTTAAGCATGTTGGCAATTTAATAACTTTATTTTAAACATACTGCAATAAAGTTGCCTGTTACCACATGACCTTACTGGGCAAATTGTGCCATAGGAGTCATAGGAACATATTTCCATTCACTACCCCCAAAGAACATTGCCTATGGTATTATAGCCATCATAAATGTGTTACTTCCTCATTTGGCTTTGACAGTCAGTGATTATATGGTATTAAATAGTATTTCTATGATCATTTTTTGGTCTTGAAGGTCCCCAGGATTTTGGGCATGAATTTTCCCATCTTCTTATCTTTGGCATCTGTGTCATACTCCTCTTCGCTCTGACTTGTATGTTCATCCTTTTTGCAGAAAACCTCAAATCTACTGTAGACTCTCTTCTCCTTCCGCATATTCTCCATTTTTTTCAGAAGGGTATCTCTATCTTCTGATGGTTGCCGCTGAAGATTTCGTTTTTGGCTTCCAAAACTCTCTGACCTATGGATGTTACAGCTTTTCTCCTTCTCACCTTTCCTTTCCAAGCTCGTAGTTGACTTAGAAAGATCAGGATTACTAGTGGATGGTAGTTGCTTGGCGAGTTCAGCTCTGTTCTTCTGACTGTTTGCAGATATTTGTTCCAAAATCACCTTGGTATCATCACGGAGATTGCTGCTGTACAGGATATTAGCTGTGGATGAAGGAAATCTCCCCTGTGTTGGTTGGCTGCTTTTGGGAGGAAGTGGTGTTGCAAATTTATGGGTTTTTTCTTCCTCCATCATTTCCTGACAGTCCCCTATGGAAGATCTTTTGAGCCCCACAGGCTGTTTGTCAGATTTTCCACTCTCAGAAGTGGGTTCTTCCTCCAATTTCTTATCACCTTTTGGGTTCAAAAGCTGCTTCAACCGTAGTGATCCTTTTCTTAAAAATTCAATTGGATTTTGTTCCTGTTTTGAACAGTCTTCCTCAGATTTATTGAGAGAGCTGTCAGATCCTTGACTTTTAGATAAGTTTTCAAGAGCTGATGCAGTACTTGTCCTAACTTGTGGTTTCTTCAGTTCTGTACTGACTAATTTTTGAGTATCTTCTTTGAATGTCACTCTTTCCTTCTTTTCTGGAAGAGTCAATTTCTGAGTGTCTCCTACAAATATAAGACTCTCCTTCTCTGGAAGAGTGGGTTTATTCTCTATTGGGTAAAACCGAGATGATAATTTGTCCACCTTAGTGCTAATATGTGCTAGGGGATCTTTATTCAATGTGTCAACAAGCTGGGGGGTTGATGAAGCCATTCCAAATGATCTGTCAGCTTCTCCATGCACTTTGTAAGTACTGCAGGAGTCTTTGGAGTCTAGTACCCTACTCTCCAGAATCTTATATTGCACAGATTTGGTACATTTCTTCTCTGTGTTCTGTGATTCTTCCTGGAGAAAACTGGAAACAGCTTTGGTGTGAGTGACTGTAGCTCGCTCTGTGTCTTTGCCCACAGCTTTGTACTTCTCTAAAAGTTCTGCCACTTTAGATGAGGTGGCTGTCTTTATAGTTTCATTATCTTTTGTCAGTTCACTGGACATTTGTTCTTTTTGGATCATCTGAACCTTTTCTATTGTTGTGTTAGGCTGATCTAACTTGGCAGCACTAAAAATCAGAGAAGACCTCAGTCTTGAGCTCCTCTGGATCAAAGGATTTATTCTGGACCTAAAGGCATCTTGTTTCATTATAGGGGTTTCTTCACCTACTCTATCAGGATCTGCAAATTCTTTGGCACTGTCAACTCCCAGTGACTTGCTATTAAAAGACATAGGGGATTTGAATGCTGAGATGAGGTCAGTGGAGTGCTTTGTGAGGGTATCCCCAAGAACATCATTATATGCTTCTGATTCCATAGGCATTGGGAGACCTTCTTCTGGTTCTGACTGATATGCACTAAGGTATGACGAAATCCTCCAGTTACGTAAACCTGTTCTATTTTCCTGGGTGTTCTTGTCCTGATCTTGGTCCTCATCTTTGTCTTGTAGGAACAGGCGCTGTTCCAGGCTTTGTTTCTGTGTAGGAGAAGTTTGGCAAATAAATTTCTGTCCTATATTCTGCCTTCTTAACATCATTCCCATTGGGCCATTGCCTGCAGGGTTCAGCTGATCAGAGCCATGTCTCACTTCCCTGGAAGAATTTGAAGGTACATAATCCAGCCTTAAGGGGAAACCCTCCTGTGGAAAACTGGATTCAAGTTCAGGGTATCTGGGTCCCTCTCCATAGGAAAGAGGTCCTCCCTCTTCCAGTTCATTGAATCCTGGCCTACCACCTCGGATTCTCTCAAAGAGTCCCTGAGGTCTGCCAGAAAGATGGGGATGGTCAAACTGATACTGGTAGAACTGATCCTTCTGAAAATGACTAGACTGGATTTTAAATTCATCCATATTGTTCATGAACATCTGCCTGGCATACTGTTTAGAAGAAGCAAAATTTTCATATGTTCCTTCTGCAAAACTGTGTCTCTTAAAAGCATCTAACTCTAACTGCTTGGAACGGAGAAAACCCCTGACAGGATCCATTTGAGCATTCTCCATTTCTACCTTTTTATACATTCGCATGGCTGACCCCTCCACAGTATGGCGCAACATGTCATCCCGCCTGAAATTTGACAGGAAGTACCTGTCTGGATCAACTCTGTCCATAAAGGAGGGAAAAAGATTGTCATCCCTCTGGAACATCAGGGGTGCTTTTTTTGGAAAGAAGGGCATGTTATTGCCAAAGGGAGTCATGGCAAATGGGTTCTCTGCCTTTGCCAAGACATTGGCTGGAGGAACAAGAGGTTCTGACTGTGCAAACAAAATTCGGAATTCTTCATCAAAGCTGGCCACTAGCTCTCCCTGGAAGATGTGTGCAATGCTTCTGTGAATCTTCTCAAAAGACCACATAAAACTACAAAGAGAAACAGAAGTAAAAATAGTGTTAGCATCAAGTAACTCAGCTGTACTACTTCACATTAAACCATAAGCTTGTCTGAAAAAAATTCTCCTGATACTATGTACTGCTCAGGCAGCCATTCATTACACACTATTGTTCCCAGCCTCTGTAGTTATAAATTTATTGGGCATCACAGCTTGGAAGAGGATTTTATCAGGCAATAAGTGACTTCTGTTCTAAAAAAAAAAAAGCAATTATCACTAACAAGCAAGACAGCTGATGATAAGCCATACCAGTGATGTGAAGCAGATGTTATTGCAAGTACTTTTTTTTTTTTTTAACATCTAAAATTTTGTGCCCATCTTTAAAAAGGGCAAAGGGATGAACTATGGAACTACATCCAGTCACCCTTACCTCAGTCAGAGGGAAGATTGTTGTCATGGTTTTGGCTGGGATAAAGCTTATTTTCCTCATAGAGGCTTCTATGATGCTGTGTTTTGGGTTTTTGATGAAAATAGTGGTGATAACACATTGATGTTTTTAGTTGTTGCAAAATACCGCTTTCACTTAGTCAAGGATTTTTCTATTTATGCTGCCCTGTCAGTGAGGAGGCTGGGGGTGCACAAGAAGCTGGGAGAGGACACAGACAGGACAGCTGACCCAAACTGACCAAAGATACCATATCGTATGATGTCACGCTCAGCAATAAAAGCTGGGAGAAAGAAGGAGGTAAGGGGAGACATTTTGAGTGATGGCATTTGTGATGAGCCCTGCTTTCACTGAAGTGACTGAACATCTGCCTGCCTATAGGAAGTAGTGAATTAATTAAGTAGTGATCAGATTGCTCAAAGCTCCATTGAATTTGGCCTTGAGCACTTCCAGGGATGAGGCATCCACAACTTCTCTAGGCAACCTCTCCCAGTGTCTCAATATCCTTATCATGAAAAATTTCTTCCTTAAATCCAATTGAAGTCTATCATCATTCATTTTAAAACCATTGCCCCTTGTAATGTCATTACAGGCCCTGGCAAAAAGTCTTTCTCCATCTTTTTTATGAACCCTGCCTTAAGCTCATCAGCCAACAACCCCAGGTCCTTCTTCTCAGGACTGCTCTCAATCCAGTCACGGCCCAGCCTGTATTTGTGTTTGGGATTGCCCTGACCCAGTTACAGGACCTTGCACTTGGCCTTGTAGAATTCCAAGAGGTTCACACAGGCCAACTCTCAAGCCTGTCAAGGTCCTCAATAGTGGCCTCAACAATATGGTTTAATTTTTGGTTAGCCCTGAAGTGGTCAGGCAGTTGAACTAGATGAGCTTCTTTGAAGGTCCCTTCCAACTCAACTCTTCTATTCTATTCTATTCTGTTCTGTTCTGTTCTGTTCTGTTCTAATTTACTCTGAGACTGAATTACAAATGGTTTCTAATTTCAGCATAATAAAGGTTTACAACTGCCTTCCTATATGATGCTATTCGAGGAGGTTTTTGAGGCTGTGGCAATATTAACAGACTAAAGTAAATTTTGGTTATGAGCAAAGATGTAACATAGGTTTCCCTCTAAGAACAGGAAATGGGATACAGTAACATACAACTCTTGATTGATATACTTGGGTATAACATGATTATAGTCAAGTCATTAATAAAGAAGACATGGGTAATTCCATTAAAGTAACTTCTCTTGAAATGTAAAGGCATACTCCTTGGTCTCTTTAACTGTTCTGCTTTGGAATGAGTTGTTGGGTTAGGATTGATTTGTTGGTTCGGATGGCTTTTTTTGTTGACACTTTTTTTTTGAGGCAGGTTTAAAAATTCCTCATTTGGAAGTGCTGAAACACTGCTTTACCCAGCAAACAGCCTATTACTCACTGAGGTTGAGATATAACATTGCAGGGATTCTCACCTGTAGTTGCCGCTCAGCACCACCATGCAGTCCACCAAGAGGAATTTCTCCTTCACATGACCTTTGAAAGACATCCCTGTGCGGCAGTAGTAGGTTGGGCCAGAAACTGTCCTCACCCTTAGGAACTGGAAACCAGACAAGGCACTGACTCAGTTGCAGGCTGTTACTTCACTCCCGCAGTCCCTCTTTCTTCCCCTTGCTCTTTTAATGTCCCTCCTGCCACCATGGTTATACTTCAGCACTACCAATTCTGTCTGCATACACAGTGGATAAACAACCCTCTTTATCACTGTGTCCTCAGCCTTCAGTCCTGTATTGTTGTGCCAGCTCTCCTGGCTCCTCTTATATTTCTCTAGCCTCTGGCCCAGCTTTCCTCTTTCTCAGGTCTTTACTGTAATGACAGCACAGTGTCCTAGGACATACCCTCCTCAGGATGGGAATTGGCAGGGGGGGAGGGGTCTTTGGTTTTCTCACCTCTACGTAGTTAAGATTGACTCTGCATTTAGCAGCTGTATCAAGGAAAAGCTGAGAATTCATTTCATCAAGCAAGATGTACACGGGCACTCTGCGAGCAGCAGCATCCAACACCTCAAACAGCAGATCCACATCAGTGAAAATGTCCATCACTATGGCTACCACCTAGGAAAAGAATGCAAGAAAGTCTTCAGAGATCTGTGTATGCCTATGGCCTGCCTGTTCATGTCCCCCAGCCCTCACATTCCAATGCTGCACTGCTGCAACGGCTCCATTTCAACTTCCTATTTAAACACTGTGGGCTCCAGAATTGGAAACAGAATTATCTGACGTACATATTGTGTATATGAAGGTGTGAGGTGAGGGTAAAACCTCACTGCAACTGATCATTCCCTTACTCGTTAATCCCATGATCACAGCAGGCATTTTCTGGCACCAGAACCACATTGGAAGGATCTGTTGGGCTGCTTGGCCACTACCTCCTCATTCCCTCAAACACATAAGTCATTTTTAAATAACTACCTCACCAATTATTCAGTCACTTTATAGCTACCTCTAAATGCTGTTAGATGGGAAGTAGCTTCAAAAAACAAGTAGCTTTAGAAAGCTACTAGTAGCTTTTCTAGAAGATTTTAATAGCTGCTTTTCTAGAAGCTTTAGAAAACAAGACATATGAGGAGTGGCTGAGGGAGCTGGTGCTATTTAGTCTTGAGAAAAGGATGCTGAAGGGAGACTTCATTGCTCTATACTACTACTTGAAAGGAAGTTGCAGCGAGGAGGGTGTTGGTTTCTTTTTCTGAGACGACAAGTGATATGAAGCGAGGCAATGGCCTCAAGCTGTGCCATGGGAGGTTTAGATTGGATACAGGAAGTATTTCCTCATGGAAAGAGTGGTTGGGCATTGGAACAGGCTGCCCATGGAGGTGGTGGAGTCCCCATCCCTGAAGGTATTTATGAGACATGCAGATGTGGTTTCGCAGTGGACTTAGTATTAGGTGGCTCATTGGACTTGATGATCTTACGGGTCTTTTCCCCATAAATGACTAAATGACTCTATGACTCTATGATTCAAAGCTCTGTAGGATCTCCCGGTACTTCCCAACTCTTATCAATGGATATAAATACCTGATGGGAAGGAGTAAGGAAGGCAGAGTCAAACTCTTCTCAGTGATAGCCAGTGAAAGAACAAGACACACTGGACACAAATTGAAATATAGGAAATTCCAGTTGCAGATAAGAAAAAACTCTTTCACTGTAAGGGTGATTGAAGACTGCAACAGGTTACCCAGACAGATAGTGGAGTCTCCACCCTTGGAGATACTCAAGGACACATCCTAAGTAACTTTCTCTAATTTACCCTGCTTTGAGCAGAGGAGATGGACTAGATGATCTCCAGAGGTCACTTTCCAACCTCAGCTACTGTGATTCTGTGAACTCTTATCATGCTTTAGTATGGCCTTCCACACTTTTCCATGAGTCCAGAGAGCAAAGACTCAAAGACTAGCTTTGATGCAGTAAATGGTAGTTTTAGAATCATCTTTCCCCTCTGTCAGGTCCTCGGAGCAAAGTTAAGGAAATTAGCAGTGGATCTGATGCATCCTTTCGCACACATACGATCTTTATCTCTGCTCTAGTTGGACTGTTTCATGTCTCACCTGTTGAGCT
Source organism: Cygnus olor (assembly GCF_009769625.2). Lineage (NCBI taxonomy): Eukaryota > Metazoa > Chordata > Aves > Anseriformes > Anatidae > Cygnus > Cygnus olor. The sequence goes on along the minus strand of NC_049170.1, from coordinate 160,730,437 downwards.
GCTCGAATCATTCTGCGAGCCTCCTCCTTAATGCTGGGATTGTCTGGGGGTGGCGGTTGCACAAGGGTCGTCACTTCTGTTCCCCTGAACCCAAAGACCATTGGCCAGCCTAGGTCAAGCTCAGGAACAGCAAGGTCTGAGTTCATAGGCCAGTATGTCCCAGAGGATCCATCCATGTCATTGTCACCTGTGGTGTCTGTGCTACCTTCCTGATTGGCATACTGGGGTTTCTGGAGATTCTGTATGATGTGATCCACCTCTGAGTTGCAAAGAAAATCAGGGGCTGCTTCCTCTGCCAGGAAGCGTTCGTAACTTTCTTTGCCCTCTTCAGTAAGGACATCCAGAGCTAAGCGGTAATACTCCTTGTAATGTGGGGGAAGGTAGTTAGGGTCAAGGGGATTGTCCCCCTGTGAGGAGCTTTGAGATCGACGAGCCATGAGGGGAGGGAGAGCTGTAAGGAAAAAAAGCCAACAATGAGAACAGCAGTCAGGCCAGGAGTTTCAGTCCAGTGACACACCAATCCTCATAAATGGTGAAGGTTGAGGGGTCATGATGACAAAATCAAAAGAGAAGAGAATGAAAGTGCAGAGTAATGTTGGAGATAGTTCATTCATAATCAATAAACACCCTAAATTAGGCAAATTACTTTAACATGGTTAAACGTAACATGAGCAAAGTAAGGAACAAATCAATTAGGGCATCACAGCAATGAACAAAGATGATGCATATAACAGAATGCCCAGTTTTCTCTTTCAGGCTGCTGATAGCTAAGCTTAAACGTGTCTTTTGTTTTAAACCTACCTTTTTTTTTTCTCTGAAGAGCAATGCTGCTTGTTATTATCTGAACTCCACTGAAACTCATTTCCAAATGCTATTAAGATGTTATTGTGTGCAATATGGTAGTAAATGCAAATGCACATGCATGCCTACAAATGCACCCATTGAACCCTTAGAAATTATGTGTTATAATCACCTCAGTATATGAATAGAAGCAAGAGTTTAAGGGGAATGCAGGCAGGTATAAGGATTTCTTACTGTTGTAGCATGGTCAGAAGTCAGACAAGGCCTCAAGATATCCATGAAGAAATGAAAACAAGTGATATGATTGCTTCTTCAATCTCCTGATGGAAAAATCTGGGATTTTGGAAAATCTGAGCTGAAGGGGCTAATATCCAATATTTGACAAATACTTGCCTGTAGGGAACCCATTACTTGACACTCAAGACAAACCAGTGATTTTAACCAGTTTTTGGAAGAAAGGCTTGTCATGGCACAAATATAACTCACATAATAACAACCAACTGATCTGCAAAGAGCTCCAAAGCTCTTTGGCTTTTGACCCTCAATTAATGCCAATGCTCAGACACACTTTTTCTGCTCCATCACTGATACACCAACAGAAGCTTCCTCAAAGTCAAAAAAAAAAAAAAAGAAAATGACAGTCCTAGACCTAGACCAAGTTGCTTTAATAGGGACTGTGAGTACAGAGGGTGAAAGTGGCTCCTATTGCCATTACCATTCAACAGAGATGATACTTCCCAAAACAGAAAGGATTGCCATTGATGTGGGAGGAAGGAAAATGACTTCAGGCCCATACTATCACTTTCATTAATCACTTTAAGAGAAAACCTACAATAGTTTTGAGATAAAGCCTGGGAGGACTTCCCCGTCCGAGTACCTGCAGAACACAGATCAGTGAATACCACAAGTTACTCCTACCTCAGACTGTAATTCCTGGTAGAGCTGCGTGATACAACAGGAAAGAATATGGTCTTACTATAACAGATTGAATCTAGCAAGTACCTGTGTAAACTACTCCAACAGATAATCGTCTTTACAGTCTACACTGTAGCTATTTGTAATCTGAAATACCCAGCTTTATCTTCCCAGCCTAATTCTCATTTTGTCTTTTTTTTCTCTTAGAATAAAAAGCAGACTACTATATACCTCCATTTTGGTGTGCTCATGTCAGTTATGTACTAGCTCTTAACTATTTTAAAAGTGTCTTTAGCTCTTCATTTTAAGGAAATGTTCCCAGAGTTAAATTCATTCTTGGACTTTCCCTTGTTTAACATTCTTCCTGAAACAGACCACAACATTGAAGCAATGAAATAATTAATACTTCAAATAGCAGCATCCTCATTTTTCTTCTCTTAGCTGACATTATCCACTTTTGTCGTACAAAATTCTTAGTCACAGCATTCCACTGGAATTTAATGCTTAGACTCCATGCCCCATGGAGTTCCACAGCTCCACAGGGGTCCCAAGGGCTATGCTGTAGTCCATGCTGTTCAACATATTCAGAAACAATCCATAAAGGGGATGAATAGGCATGCAGATGACAAACTCCTAATAATGCTAGCTTGCTCAGAACAGTGACAGCCAACTGCAAAAACTAAAAGAAAGACGAAGCAGAAGAACCTCATCGTACTGACTGGACAATAGAAATGGCAAAAGAGAATATAACGCTGATAAGTGCAAAGTGACAAAATAACCTTAATTTTATATTTTATTGATTAATATATCAATACTGTTATAAATCAAGATGACAAAGATAAACCTTTAAAGGAAAAGTGTCAGCTAATACTAAGCATTGTTTAATAAAGAATACAGATTCAGAGGAACTTACAACCTGAACATGTTGCAAATATGAGTCTCATTCCTCCCATCTCAAAAAGGCTATTATAAATGTGAACTATGATTCTTTAGCCTAGAGAAAAGGTCTACAAAATATGAGAAGGGACAGCTGTCTATTTCCTACTCCACTACAAGAACTAAAAGGGCTTCAACTGAAACTAGCAGGGAATGGGTTCAAACTGAACACCAGGAAAGCTTTTGCTCAATTGTTCTTACTCTGTGGAACTCCTTCCCACAGAATGTTTTAGATATCAAAATTTTACCAGTGTTCAAAAAACAATTAACATCTCAATGGAAAAGAAGAAAATCCTTTGAAGACCATTAACTATAAAGATACTGCTATGGATCTACTCTGACTGACTACTCTGGAGTATTGCTACTCTTCTCTATGCATCTGTGCTTGGCATGCTTGGCAAGAAAATACTAGATGTACACATGACAGTGCTTCCCCTCTTATTTTGACTCTTTTGTTGTTGCCATCATCACTGCACCCTAGGATGCAGAACTCTGTTTTCACTTCAACACAGCATCCAGCTGTATTGACATGCACACAGCCCATATGAGTCTACTTAAACATGTGATTCATATTCTGTAGCAACAAACATTTCACCACGTTGTTCAGTTTCTGATTGCTGACAAAGACCAAGTATCTCTGAGTCAAGAACTAATCACTGAAAAGCAGTCTTAGAAAGGCCTTTTCCCAACTGCATGAAAAAATACCCACTTAAGACTAAACTGTAGAATAAAAAAAACAGTTGGACCCATCCCCATGCAAATCACGAGCCACTGGTATTATCTCCTCTGTCTCTCATAAACTGTGGGTGTGTAAGTTGTCATTTCCAACCAGCAAAGTAAGCCTCACTGGTGAGGTATGTGTGTACCACGGAGTCTCTGTGTGAAGCTCAAGTGGATAAGTGTTGCTGAACCTGGACTGACTTAATGCAGAGCCTGCCTGGATACGTATGTGCATCATTTCTGGAGCAGGAAGCACAAGGCACATTGTGCAGGGTAACAAATAACCAGGTTGGGATGGACTTATGCAGGTACAGCTGGGCTTGTAAGCATGGCTTCAGCACCACTGCTGCAGTAGGTGAGCTGGTAGTGATGGGGCTGAGGAGATGGTGATGGCAGCAGGAGACGGTGCTGGTGCCTGTGGTTAAGGGGAATTCAGCAGAGCAGCTGTGGCTGTGGCCTGGGCAGGAGAGAAAGAGTACAGGAAGTTGGATACAAAAAGATGAGGAAAATTGCCAGTTTTCTTTAAGTGGACATATTGGTCGGCTCCAAGGTTTGCTTGTCCCTTGTACCTCTGACAGTGGGCAACACTAAGTGCCCAAGGAAGCATATATGGGCACGACAGACATATGATACTGTGCCAGAACAGTCTTCCACTATCCAACAATTTGTGGCTGGAAAGGTAGGTCAGGAAACAAACGGAAGGGTAAGTAGGGTCGTTTTTACAATAGGGGAAGTCACGTTCCCTAAGGATTTGTGGTAGTCAAATGTATTCATGAACAAGCAAGAACGTACCAGTGAAAAAACACTTTTGATGAAAAAGAAAAACCATCCTCACGCTTTTCTTTAAGCCATTGGCCACAGGGAGAAAACAAACACAGCTGGAGGAACTCCTGGTATGACTGAATATAGCGATCACAGGTGAGGTGGGAGAGCCAGTCCCAGGAGGGTCAGTGGTCTGTTAGAGGCATTCAGAAGGGGACTCGAATTTCTCATGTAACAGGGAAAGACATCTGCACTCGGCTGTGCTGGCACGCTAAAAACAGCCTCTTACGAGGGCGTTGCCTCCACCCATCCGTTTCGGAGGCTATCATTTCGCTGCGTGTGCATTAAGGAGTGTCGGCCTCGGCTGTGAACGCACAGGGTGTCTGCTAAGCCGGGCTCTGTGCAGGCTGGGCAGCGGGCGTGGTGTGGCCGGAGGGCAGGCAGGGAGCAGGTTTGTCAACACCCAGCCTCGGACACGTGTTGGGCCATCAGCTTTCCTGCTGCCAGCCCAGACTATCTCCCACCCAGCGCCATGTTGAGGAGACTCCAGCCCCCGGAGGATCGCCACAGAGACCGGCGCTGGCCGCAGCGCGCCAAGGCCGGGCCTGCTAGGCCCCAGCAGAGCACCCCGGGCACAGCTCGGGGAGGCGGGGCCAGGGCGGTTTCCGACGTCACCTTTACCTGAGAAAACAGACCCCGAAGGCCGGAGCAAACACCTGAACTGGATTAGACCAAACACCGGAGCGTGAACAGTCCTGTGGCTGAGTAACAAGGCTGGAAAATCTGCACCGTCACCCTCTTTGGCTAGCAAGGCGAGAACTGAGGGAGATGCTGTGTCTTATTTCAGCCAGCTCCTTCCGCTTAGAAGTTAACGCTGAGAAAGCACTACTAAATTCCACTTGGAGAGAACTTGCAGCCTGCTGAGTGTGCCATTCCTGTGTTTGCCCAGGCAAAGCTCTAATCATTACCCCTCCTCATTTCCTACAGGTACTTTTAATCTCTTCCCAAATACATGCACAAATCTGAGAACCATGAAATAAAACCCAGAAATTATGTCTGCCACTATAAACATAAGTACCTCTGAGCTGCAAGGATAGAAGAACAAGTCCCTCACAAGTGGGAACAATAAATTTAAGCATAGCTACGGTGTTTGACCATTATGCTGTTCCCAAGGAAAGGCAGAAAAGCTGAAAAGCAGTATCTTTTTTTCCCCCAAGGATTCCGTAGATTATGCAGAGCCTGAGTGTGAGGAAATTTCAGATTTGGCTCACTTTTCAAGTATGGCTGCCATGTACTCTGATTTCCCTGAACAGATCCTCTTTTTTTCCCCTCCCTCTCCCTCTCCCTCTCCCTCTCCCTCTCCCTCTCCCTCTCCCTCTCCCTCTCCCTCTCCCTCTCCCTCTCCTCTCTCCTCATGAAGTTCAGGAAGGTTCTGAACATTTCCTATTTCTATCTGGATTGTCTGACAAGTGGTTTGCAGCAGCAGCTGTAACTGGGCAGCCTGCTATATAGAGGGAGGGTTCATAGATAAACGCTACATTACTTCACAGAAGCCCAGTGCCCCCAGGTAGTGCCAGACTAATAGCGCTAGCGCTGCACAGAAAGTTGTGCACATGCAATGTGGCTGATACACTTGGGACACTTTTACAGCTGCATGGGTAGTACACGTAAGCAGAGCAGCAATTTCAGCTACCTGTACACACTTTGCTTGCTGTGCATGCAGTGGAGTATTTCTCTTCACAGAATCGTAGATAGATCTGTTTTGAAACAGCTTACACAATACCTAAGCAGGAGTTTATTTTAAAAGTCTCTTAAATATTCTGCAACACTTAAAAATAACTTACTGAATGGGATTCTGGAGTGTGAAAGCAGTAGGGCAGCTCCTGGGAAGGCATTCAGAAAGATAGGATTCTGTTGCATGAGTGATGCAATTGCTGGTATATCAGAAGTGGAACAAGTCTCTGCACCTAATGTTTGTGCAAGATGGAAAACTGACAGTCTAACGATATAGATTTAGTTCATGGGGAATATATACAGTCTCAAGAGCAACTGGTTGTGTATACATCTGTAAAGATTACTGCAGCTTTTGGATCCAGCCAAAAATTGAAGAGGTTGAAATTTCTGCACAAAAGCAGAAAAAGCTTCAGCAAATCAAGATCTCTGTATCTGTTGCATCAAAAACATAGGAAACTGATTTCCTGGCCCAAAAGGACACTACACAGGCATTTCTGTTCATGTGAGAAGAGAGGTGTGTGATAATATACAGTTATATTCTATATGGCATTTTTCCTTAAGGCTGCTAATCTAAAGTGCTTTCTAGTTAGTAGCTGTAAGCATTTATGTGGCTACAAAAATGTTTAAATGGGTAAGGTGATGTGCTGTGCTTTGTATGTTTTTGAATGCTGCAGAATTGGCTGTCATTCTTCAATTCCCTGTTCTGTGGCAACAACAACATATGTTGATGAATTCTCAGCTTGCATGAATGATGTTGCTTTTTCTCTACCTGTATCATTGATATGGTGTATTTGCACTACACCATTTTTAAGCCCCAAAAAGTATGGGTAGTTTCTGTGAATAAATCTCCCAGGAACACTCAGCAATGGCATCATCCCAATAACCTCCCTTTGGCTTCTCACATGATGCTATCTACAATGAACATACCCCATGCTGTATATGGCAAAAGATGCACAAAATGACTGTTACTCTTTCAGTAGTCTTTAAAACTACTTTCCTGTCAGGGTAAGCAGGAGGAAAGAAGTTAGCTGCAACTTTAAATGTCATTATCTTTTGTCATATGGTAAACATGAGCTGATCTCAAATCAGTGAATAAGTAAAAGTTTACAAAAGTCATTTAGGTAGCTCCTGGGCAGAAACACTGCTAGGAATGGTAATTCACTATGGTACAGCAAAGTCACCAGAGCTTTTGGATTCCATGCAATTGCAATCTTAGCATACTCCTGTTACAGTCCATCTTGCAGAATTTCTCCAGGCCCTTATAAAATTTTAGTTAATGTATTAGTGTTTTTTTTCTTAAAGTTACAACTCCTGGGAATAGCTATACGAAACTTGCAGAACTCTGAGATACTGTTTCAAATTTGGTGTGGTTAAGCTGCCATCTCCAAAACTGTCTCTAGTTTTAGGTCAAATAAGCCAGCATTTGATGAGCAATTCCCCTACAAATTAGCAGAAATTATTACATACCATTTTATGGCTAATGCTGGTTTCCCACAGTACAGTTTCCTATAGTGTATATATATATATATATATATATATATATACACTATCTCTTTACAAAATAAAAGGATACTAAGAACTAAGATACTTCAAAGCATCCAGAGGAAGGCAACAAAGCTGGTAAAAGGGCTGGAATGCATGTCCTTTGAGGACACTTGGGTTGTCTAGTCTGGAGAAAAGAATGCTAAGAGGCGACCTCATTGCTCTCTGCAGCTTCCTGAGGAGCTGAAATGGAGAGGGAGGTGTTGGTACTTCTCCCTGGTAACCAATGATAAAATGTGAGGGAATGGCACAAAGCTGTGTCAAGGGAGGTTCAGACTGGACATTAGGAAAAATTTCTTTACTGTGAGGGATGTAGAACACTGGAACAGGCTTTCACGCAAAGTGGATGATGCCCCATGCCTGTCTGTATTCAGGAGGCATTTAGACGATGCCCTCAGAAATACGCTCTAACTTTGGTTAGCCCTGAAGTGGTCAGGCAGTTGGACTAGATGGTCTCTGTAGGTCCCTTGCAATTGTTCCTAATGATATGTTTTAACTTTGGATTGGCCCTGAAGTATTCTGAAATGGATTTGATCTTTGCAGGTCCCTTGCAACTATTCTATTCTATTCTATTCTATTCTATTCTATTCTATTCTATTCTATTCTATTCTATTCTATTCTACTCTACTCTACTCTACTCTACTCTACTCTACGCTACTCTAATTATCCTATCCTATCCTATCCTATCCTCATTCCATTCCTGTTCTTCTGTTCTATGTTAACTAGTTTTGATCCATTCAAACTGTTAGTTATCACAGCGTAATGCTGCGCAGTAATGTTGTTCAGTATCAATTCACATGCCACAGAGACGATTAGAGATATTACTAAATATGCAGTATTACCTCGTTATTGTTTGACTCCAGAACTGGGTATTTCGTTATTTATTTTGTAGGGCATTCAGGACCTAGAATGCCAGGAGGGGCAGCTAAGAACAAGCAGTTCCTCATTCTATCTTAAATCTGTGGCAGTTATCATGTAGGAGTTCTGGAAAGAAAAAAATAAAGGAAGTATTTAGCAGAAGAAGCAAAATCAGGGACAGAGCTCTGTGAAATGGACAGCCCATCTGGGCCCTTACTTCCTTAGAACTCATTGTCAAAGGCTCTCATTAAAGTTAGATGGCTACTCTTTGCTTTTATGCCTTTGTTCCTTTAATGGGAATTCACTGGATACCTTGTCAAATTTCCTGAATCCATAGTACTGGAAGATTAGGGCACACATTATTTATTAGTATTCTTGCATGATGGCTGGATTTTCCCAGAAGATTATGGTAACATCTAAAACAAAAGAGGAACACCAAGAAGTGGATTGTCCTGTTGCTTGATCTTCAGCTGCAAATCTCTTTACAGCAGCTTCTTTTACCCCAGAAAAAAAAAAAAAAAAGACACCATATATTTGGAAATCTGAACTACTGTAACTGCCGAAGAAACTGAGTCACAAACTGAAAATATACCAAATGTATATGGAAACCTGTAACTACTGTTATTAGAGAACTTTACTTATTTATGTGTTTATTTATTCAATTACATTAGGAATTTCACTTTATTCAATTTGCTAGCCACTGTTTAAAAAATTTAATGACACAAATTGTGGGGAATCTAGTGAAAAATTAAGATGCTAAAAAAAATAATTATGTGGTACCACCATGATGTTCTTGAGAGTATTTATAGAGGGTAATGTGATGTTCTGTATTGGAGTTATAGTTCAGGAACTGAATTGTGTACGTTTACAGGAGAAGAGCTCATATAAATCAGTTACTCCAGCTTCCGGAGTTGTGAGCAGCCATGTGACAAACAATCAGTTCAAGAAGAGCCACTGACCATCCTTTCTTTGATTCATATGATAAGTACCGAAAAAAGTTAAGATCCTTAGTACCGAAGCCACAAAGCCATAAAACCTGCAATGTACTATCAGAAGGGAACTGGAAAGATCAAGCACACCACCAAAGTCCTTCACACCTTCAGCAGCTGCAACTTTATCTGGAAAAATATCTCAGGAAGCATACTGCCCCTACATTGTACAAGAAAGCAAAGGGCCCCTCTTAAGGGGGACCCCTCCGTATGACCTGGGAGAAAATTTCAGCAAAAATTTCAGCAAATATTTTGAACTTGATTTTATGAGCAGAACACATCAGTATGGGACATGAGAAGTTATTTCAAGCCATTAAACATGCTGGCATATGCCACCAATTAATTTCCTGTGTAATCCCTGTTGTCTTAGAAAAACCCAAGCCATATTAGGTAGCAAGGGGAAAAGTTCAAACTTCTTCCCGGTATGCAGTCCTTAAGCATTGGATAAACTGAATATAAATAAAGTACAAACTATAACCAGGGGAGCAATTCAGGGGTCTACATACAGCTGTTTAATGTCACTCTGGATGCCCTAAGGTACCTTGCCCGGCTTCCATCTGCTGGTCAAGAAGGGTGTGAGTCTCTCACAGGGCTTGTGCCACATCTACCATGTTTCAGATACCTTAAAGCACCTAAAAAGACACTAAACATCTAAGTTTAGGAAAAAGGATTGCTCCCCAACAGTCAGATTTGTTAACTAAATGCCAGTGTATAAAATGTCCACATGCAAAATAATTGCTTTGTAATCCCCTAAATAAAATGGAATAAAATGGAATGAGTATGGGATGAGATTCATCTCTTAATACAAACACATTTGGTCAAGTCTTCTCTTAATCTTTCTCCTAGACACATGTCCTGGTTTCAGTTAGGACAGATTAACTGTGTCCTAACTGAAACCAGGACAACACATTAAAAATCAGTCTTCCAAAATTTCACTTCTCAGTCTTCAGTTTTTAACTCCAAAATTACCTTTATCCTGTCATATACATAGGGTTGTTGTGAATGGAGTTAAATACAGTTCATGGCCAGTCACAAGTGGCGTTCCCTGGGGCTCAGTACTTGGTTTTGTTTAATATTTTTATCCATGATATTGATGAGAGGATTGAGTGCACCCTCAGTAAGTTGGCAGACGACGCCAAGTTGAGTGGGATTGTTGATTTGCTTGAGAATAAGAAGGCTCCGAAGAGGGATCTGGACAAACTAGATTGATGGGCCGCATCTGCCTGTATGGCATTCAACAAGGCTAAATGCTGTGAGCTGCACTTGGGTCAGAACAACCCCATGCAGCGGTACAGGCCTGGGGAAACCTGTCTGGAAAAGGCCCTGGGGGTGCTGTTCGACAGGCGGCTGAACTTGAGCTGGCAGTGTGCGCAGGTGGCCAAGAAGGCCAACGCCATCCTGGCCTGCATCACAACTAGTGTGGCCAGCAGGACAAGGGAAGTGACGGCCCTCTGTACTCAGCTCTGGTGAGACAGCACCTCGAGTACTGTGTTTGGTTTTGGGCCCCCTCAGTACACTAAGGACATTGAGTTGCTCAAGGGTGTGCAGAAAAGGGCAACGAAGCTGGTGAGGGGACTGGAAAACAAGAGGTGAGGAGCAGCTGAGGGGCCTGGGGCTGTTTGGTCTGGAGGAGGCTGAGGGGAGACCTCATCGCTCTCCACAATTGCCTGAAAGGGTGCTGCAGCGAGGAGGATGTTGGTCTCTTTTCTCAGGTGGCAAGTGAAAGCATATGAGGGTAGGTTTAAATTAGTTTTCAGGAAGAATTTCTTCATGGAAGAGGTGGTTAGGCTTTGGAACAAACTGCCCAGGGAGGTGGTAGAGTCCCCATTCCTGGAGGTACTTAAGAGACATGGGTATGACATTAGGGGTATGGTTTAGCAGTGACTTGTAGTTTTAGGTGGATGGTTGGACTTGATGATCTTAAAGGTCTTTTCCAACCTGCTTCTGTGATTCTATACAATCCACTGTCAAGATACAGCTTGAACCTTTCAATACATTATACCAGAACCTGCTGAGCAGGTGGTTTCAGCATTTTCAGTCTTTAAACAGCTGATAAAGAAATTAGAGCAGGTTTTTCACTTTTTCAGTTATATTTTCACACATCTACAGTAGGGCAGAATGCTCTCACCTAACTTCAGGCCTCTCTACTGTAGGCATCTCCGTAAATGACTGGTGTCCATACTCCTATTACCAACCACCAAAATCTGTGAAGTGAGGAATTGTCTCACACTACAGTAGACTACTACATCAAAGCTGATGAATCCTACAATCGTTGTACGACATTTTGCGAGCCCCCAAACTGTACTAATAGCTCTTCTGTACTTTGTTCATGGTCCATTATAAAATGCATCCAGGACAGCTGAACACAGTATTTTGATTGTTCTCTTACCAATGCTGTATTTAAGATAAAACTGCCTCCCTACTCCTGTTTGTACATCTGTGGCTATTGCCATGGCATTACACTTGACCCCATTGGTTATTCTGGTACTCATTAGGTTTTGAAATGGTTGTTGGGATACAATCTCCTTTTTCTAAGTACTAAATGGATTCTTAGTATGTGTAAAAACTAACTGTGATGCATCTGTTTATCAAGTGACCCAAGATGTTCTGTATACACGCCCTATTATTTTTATTGACCTCCCCAATAATCAAGTATCTAAAGGCTTTATCACAAGTGCTTTTATTTTATTGATCAAAATATTAAATAAACCCTAACACTGAAATTTTTGAAAATCTGCTAAAAGCAAATCTATCCAATGATGACTATTTTTTGAAACAAAGCAATATTTTAAAGTGTGCATTTTAATTTTAAAATATCTATTGTCTAGTCAATATCATAACTGTTTTTTAATAAATTAAGAGTACATGAAGGGGGTTAGCTTAGCACTGAATATTGCCAGCCATTGAAAATCTGCCTTGAATTTTGCAACTCATCATTCCACTGTCTCATTCTACCTGTAGCTGTGGTCAGCTGTATCAAAGGAACATGAAAAGCTCTAAATACATTTATCTAGTTGCACCATGAGGAAAACTACTTGCTGATTCCTTCAGACAAGTTCTGCAATATCAGAAGTGATTATCAATTTTATTTTAATATATGCATGGAAGAGCAGTAACCATGCAGCACACAATACTATACAGAAATTCTGACTGGTAGAATCCAGCAGAGCAGAGTGGGTAGAGTAGAGAAGTACTAACACAAAGGGCAGAAAAAGAGCAAAACAATCTATCAGCTTGCACACTGTAGGCTTTTTCACACTGGTGAATGCATTCCTCCCAGTAACTGTAGTTAAATATATATATTAGATAGATTTTATTTTTAAAATACCAGATATCTGTGAGTCAACCATTTTCTTAGCAAGCTACTTCAGTGATCATTTACTTTTCCTTCTGTGACAATGCATCTCTTTTCAAAGTCAAATTAATCTTTATCTTCAGATTTTAACTGTTATAATGCCTCCATGAGCAAAACTGAAAAATTACCTATTACCAAATCTTCTGTGTCTTCAAGTAAATCACTTCTCAGCTTTCTCCATGTTAAGTTGAACTTTCTGTCTTGGTAGGGCCTGTTTACTGACCCTGAAAAATGTTTGGGGCTTTTCCTTATGAATTCTCTGAACTTTGGAAATGTAATCCATCTTTGTATCACAATACCAAAACAAGGAACAGTGTACTTCTAGTGACTTTCATCTTACACTACATTTCATGGTAAAATGACTAAATCTTCAATTCTAACCTTTATTCTGGATTTATGTGTATTGTTTTACATCTTACTACTAAAAATACATTTAACAGAATCACAGAATGGTGAGGTTGGAAGGGACCTCTGGAGATCATCTAGTCCAACCTCCCTGCTCAAGCAGGGTCACCTAGAGCACATTGCACAGGACCATGTCAAAGCAGGTTTTGAATACCTCCAGAGAAGGAGACTCTACAACCTCTCTGGGTAACCTGTTCCAGCGCTCTGTCACCCTCACAGTAAAGAATTTTTTCCTCATATTCAGATGGAACTTCCTGTGTTTCAGTTTGTGCCCATTTTTTCCTGTCCTATTGCTGGGCACCACTGAAAAGAGTCTGGCCCCAACATCTTGTCACCCTCCCTTAAGATACTTAAATACATTGATAAGATCCCCTTTCAGCTTTCTCTTCTCCAGGCTAAACAGGCCCAGCTCCCTCAGCCTTTCCTCCTAAGAGATGCTCCAGCCCCCTACGCATCTTCATAGCACTTCACTGGACTCCCTTCAGGAACTCCAGTAATCAGATTGTGATGTTGCACTTAATATATATATATATGATATTTACTGTTTCAACTTAATATATAATGATATCTACTGTTTCGACAAATTTTACATTATCCTTGAATGTTACCAGATCATTTACTGATTACCTAAACTCCTTATCAAACTCCTGAGCAGCACTGGACAAAGACTCAATTGCTGGGAAGTCTGATAACAATGAACATTGTTAATACCTTCTCTTTAATGATCAATAGTAATAAATTAGTATTTCATTATCTACCTAACACACAAAATCTGTCAACATAACGTAGGATTTTTAATCATATTTCAGAAAGTAGTTATTTAGATTATTTGAAGAAATTTGGGCTCATTATAATAAACATACACCATCACCAACCCAAACTGCATATTCACTTGAATGCCAGAGGGCATATAATTATATCATTTTTTCCCTTTGTATAAATTACCTTGCACCAGCAACACGTGGTTTCATTTGCATTATGCTGGTTAATATGCATTATGCTGGTGCTCTTTCACCTATGTTTGTTAGTTTTTTTTCCAAAGTTACCTGCACTTCTCTCTAGATTTAATAATTTCAGTGTTTATTTATTTTCAGTAAATTTTATGAGAGATCTTATCAATGGCCTTTTGAAAGTAATGTACTTTTATCCACTGAATGATTTTAGCATATTCATCCAACTAACAACTGACCATTAGGGTACAGACTCAATATACAATTACTGTTAAGTAAGCTGTTTTTGTGGAAACCTAATGATCCACTGTACCTACCATGCACTTTTCTTGTCATGAGTGAAAGGCAATTACTTCTTCAACATAAGTGAACTGTAATACCTTGCATTTACGACAGAGAACTTTACAGTAAGGGTACATGCATATAGGTAGTTGCTATGAAATAGTTACTCTGTGATGACGTGTTATAGTACAAAGCATTTTTGTGTGCAGCCATGCCCTTAATCTGAAACTGTACTCAAAACAACATATTTCAAGCAATTTTCTCTCTGTAAATTACTGAGATGACTTTTCCTCATCTAAATGATGCTGATTTAGATCATAATCCTCCAGAAAGGTTATAGTTTTTCCCAATCCCATTCCATACAGTGTATTATACTATAATCCTATGTACTGAGTTCTTTAGCACTAAATATCTCTACTATAAAAGCCCCTCTGCACATCTCTGCACTTCACCTGCCCTTTCCTCATCTCTATTTGTTTATTTACTTTCTGGCTTCTCTAGATAAAGAATCCCAAAATTCTCAGTCTCTCCAGAATTCATTCTCTCTATGTCTGAACCCTCCCTTTAATATATATTTCTGAAATTGAATGACCAAGGGAGAATAGAGCATAAAAACAGCTGTACAGGTTCAGATCAAATGTCTTAGTAGCCTAGAATCTAATCTCCAATGGGGTCTGAGAGCAGATGATGTGAAAAATATATAGGGACAGGCCAAGCATTTATAATGCTTCACCAGCTTCTCTAATTCAATGTTAGCTTCTTGAGGTTCAAGAACTTCCTGAGCGAGATATGCTTTAATGACTGTAGACAGCTTCAAAGGATTTTACTATCATAAACTCACATAGAGTTTTCCCAAACCCATATACAATTTCAGCATCTACAACAGCCAGAGGCAAGGAGTTCTACAGCTCAGCTATAAAGAACAGTCTGCTTTGTTTTAGAATCTGCTTCTTGCTCTTTGTCTTTTGCTTTTGATAAAAAACCAGTATCTACTGAACTTCATCGTGCCCCTCTGATTTTATGTCAACTCCCTCCTCAATCATCACTTTTCTAAATGGAGAACTCTAACTTATTAAACTGTTTATTACATGTTTGCAGTTCTACGTCTCTAGTCTAGTCTCTTCTCTGAATTTTTCACTTCTACTGTGTAATTTTTTGAGATGATGGGAATGGAGCTGCAAGATGAAAGTGAAATATGGCTTTATATACAGTGGTATAATCATAGAATATCCCATGTTGGAAGGGACCCACAAGGATCAACAAGTCCAACTCCTGGTTCCACAAAGAACCATCCAAAAATCAAACCACCTGTCTCAGAGCATTGTCCAAATGCTTCTTGAACTCCAGCAGGCTTGGGGCCATGATGACTTCCCTGGGAAGCCTGTTCCACTGCCCAAAAACCCTCTCAGTGAAGAACCATTTCCTAATATCCAGCCTGACCCTCCCCTGTCACAGCTCCATGCTGTTCCCTTGGCTCCTGTTGCTGTTACCAGAGAGAAGAGATCAGTGCCTGCCCCTCTGCTCTGCAAGTGAGGAAACTGTAGCAATGAGGTTGTCCCTGAGTTTCCTGTTCTCTAGGGTGAACAAACCAAGTGAACAAACCTCAGCTAATTCTCATACGTCTTCCCTTCTAGACTCTTCACCATCTTTGTTGTCCTCCTTTGGACACTCTCCAATTGTTTTGTAACCTTCTTATATTGTGGCACCCAAAACCATACACAGTACTCAAGGTAAGGCTGCACCAGCACAGAATAATGTTTTATGTTGTGTTCCTTTCATAATATTCTATTTTATTATGGACCACTAAGAAGCAATGACTATCCTGCTGATTTATAGGACAGGATTACTATGGTTTGTTTCTTTCTTTCAGTCCTGCTGTTGCTGAATGGTTCTAGAGGCAAGAAACTAATTTTCCTGAATCCCAAGTGGATACAGGCAAGTATACTTGCTGGTTTCAATCATTTTTCAGTTATAATAAAAGATTCTGATTGGGAGTCAGAATCCCATGGTTGCTAGATGCAATTATTAAATTGGTGCTTGCTTAAGAAGATTTCATAATCTAGACCCCATTAGACATGATATACAGATGGAAAACAAGCGAAGGGTGCAAAGAAACAACAGGGAGATGTGCAAATTTAGCATTTTGCATATCAGTAGTTTTGGAATTATGTGGTTTATAGGCACTGTACTACAGCTAGCTTCTACAGGGAGACAGGAAAAACAATTTTTGATGGAGTTTTTTAACATAAGGAGAACCATCACAATGCCTAAAGAAAAGGCAAAGTAATACCTTTGCATGCATGAGACAGACAAAGTCTTATACAGAACATCATGCTCCACGATAAAGAGTAAATGAATAAAGAGAAAGCAAGTTGTGAATTTACTTTTACAGAGATTCCAGACTAGCTTTCATTTATCATTTGACAAGTTACCACACTGGATCCCATTTTCCCCATACAAAGCTGCAGTGTCACACAGAATTGGCATTTCATGAAGTCTGGAAAAAAATAGTGTTGATTCACAGTGTCCTCTATTTTTTTGTTCTAGAAGGCGGTTGTTATTACTTGGAATTACATGCAGTTCTCTGCTTTCCTAAATTGTTTATTATTTATCCAGCCCGAGGAAATGGCTCGAAGCTACAACAGGTGCGGTTCAGGTTGGATATCAGGAAAAGGTTCTTCACTGAGAGGGTGGTCGGGCATTGGAACTGGCTCCCCAGGGAAGTGGTCACAGTACTGAGCCTGCCGGAGTTCAAGAAGTGTTTGGACAACGCTCCCTGACACACAGTCTGATTTTTTGGGAGGTCCTTTGGAGACCCAGGAGTTGGATTCGACGATCCTTGTGGGTCCCTTCCAACTCAGGATATTCTATGATTTCATAAAATCATGCTCACAAATTTGTAAGTATCAAAAGCACCAGTCATGAATGAGAACTTTACTATATTAGGTACAGAATGAACCCAAACTACAGAAGTCCCCTCCCAAGAAATTCTTCCTCTACGCATAGTAGAATACAGACAGGTACAGAGAAGCAGTATAAAGAAACAAGTATTCAGTACACTGGCTCCTCAGAAGTTACTTTTTAGCATGCTAATATGGGACTCTTGTTTTTCTTTAGGAGGAAGCTGAAAGAGAAAAGGAAGGCAGACTTTGTAGCTGTTTATGAGTAACTCCTCCCATGCTTAGGGGCAGTGGATAAAGGAAAGCACGAAGGAGCTTTTTGAAAACTTAACAAGTAGGAGATGAAGGCAGATAAAATGGACTGATGAGAGATGGGATTCAATCTCTCAACAGCAAAGATTTCCCCCACCCATCTGCTTAGGCTTTCCCAAAGACACTGCATTGGTTGCTCCTGTGCCAGTGCACCTCTGTACATGTAGTTACTAATGTAATTGCTCCCCTCCCCAGCCAAAACACACTGGCAAGGGAGAAACAGGAGGAGAGAAAGGAGCATGCAGCTATCCCTTTGCAGTTATCAGGACCTGCTGATTTGAGGAGAGAGTCTTCTTGGGAAATCTCCTTCTGGCTTGGCCTGAGGTCTGGTTCTGTTCGCACTGATGTAATTGGGAGTGACTTTGTTTGATACTTACCACTAGCATTCAGTTTTGTGATCCAGTAAAGCTATCAGATCTGAGAATGTCACCCACTTAATACTGAAAACAGTATGAGATGATGTGATCACAGTCTACAAGTATCTCTGCACAGAAAAAGGTTGTCATAAGGAAATCTGTAATCTAGGCAGAGGAGGGAAAAGTGACAGATAAAGCTAGCTATGTAAAAATCCTCCCTTCAGACTAAAACTAAGATCAGAAAATGGAAAAAATATAGACCTTGTTGGCTTGTGCATCATTTAATGCCTTTTGACATTGTTCCATTTCACTGGACTTTAATTTTTTTTTCTAGAAGAGTACCATGAAATTCTAGTCTCAACAATGCTGTCTGAATGATCACTGTAAGACCACAAAGCCCTACATTAAAAAAAAAAAAAAAAAAAAAAGGCCTGCATTTTTCTTCATTCTCCTCTGTGCCAGGTGTGAATCAAAAGTGATGGATTGTATTTCTCCATGTCTAAGCAAAAGTAAACTGGCTCAGTGTCTCCTTTCCCTCTCATCTGCTGCTGCCTGATGTCAGCCCCTGGTGATGCCTCAGCACCTCAAGCTGGCTCTATCTTCCTTTCCAATGCTGACTCCAGTGCTTGTTGTTACGTGTTTTGCCTGCATGGCGAGTTCCTAGTCTGCCTCTCTCAGATGATGACTTCCCTGGCTGGACCTGCTTCTCTGCTTTAAGACACTCCCAAAAGCTGAGGTCTTTACAGTGCTCTATACACCAGCAGAGGAAACTGCCTGAGAGGAAGCAAAGGCTGTCTCATACTGGTTGGAAAGGGGTAGTAAGATATGATCTCTGCCCAAGACCCCATATTTATATGCAAGTATATGCACAATTTGCTGAGCTTAAACACCTTGTCTTTTCATTGCCCTGGATAACAGCAAGAGAAGAAGGGCAACTTAAAAGTATTTACTTTAGCCTGCTAGTCTCCAAACACAGCCACAAAACCTCTCTCAACTAGCAGTATTTGCCAAACTCAGGTGAAGAAATGAATCAGTGATTTTGAGTGTCATCAAAGTTACATCCTGTAGAAAAATGTGAAGCAGTGATTTTCAAACTGTGATCCAGAAGGCAAGAATGAGCAGGCCACAGCTGGCCCATACAGTCATGTTAAATGACATCATGTATTTCCTTATGATGGGCTGTGAAAAATTTTCAGAATTCCAAAATATTCTGAACCCCCGAAGTCTAGAAACAAACTATTTAAAAATTATATTTGGCTTGATAAAATAGAAGATAGGAAAATAGGTTGCTAATATTCTGGGAGGGTCAGCTTTAGGAGAGAACAGTATTGCCTGTGGTAAAACTATTTGGGCTGGCATTGTGGCAACAAGACATGGAAAATGTTGGTTTGCTCTCAAGAAAATGCTGTAGTAGGTAAACGATTGGGGGGTGGACCTGTCTCCTGGAATACTGTTCGAGGTGTTTGTTTTTTTTTTGTTTGTTTGTTTTTAATTCTGCATTGTGTAATGGAGGGATGGCTAGTGCTTTGTAATCCTGCTGCAGCAGTCAATTAATAGTGACAGCTATGCTCATCCTTTCTAAGAGCTACTCCTATGGGTGCTAGCTTTCTGTACTAAGTATTAAACTTCTTCTGAGAAAGGGTTTCTCAATTTAAGGCCTCTTACTTGCCAATCTCATAGTGACATTCTTGTAGATTAGAAACTTGATGTAGTGTAGAGAACTTTCAGTTTTCAAGGGTACTCCAGAATTTCCTGGCTTAGAAATAATGTATTGCCATGGAAATTTTACAAGAGCTGTGGCTGGAAAAACACTGGATGCTGGACCACACTGGAGACTTAATTACCTTCCTATTAACTGCTCTTCTCACCAAGTAAGGCTTAGATATGTTCTGCAAAGCAGTCTGGTGAATTGTGGACAGTACTCTGAATTAGACACTTTCTCAGCCACAGCTGCATCTGCTAAATCCTCACAGCAATTATCCTTCCTCTTTCGATCTTCCTTTCTGTATTTTCTGCTGAAGTCTCTGTGTTCACATTCTAAAGTTCTCTTGGTTGTAGGCTGTAGGCTCAAAGCCTGGGTTACTGTTAAAATTTCTGTTTAGAAGATAAAAATATGAAATTTGTTATTCCTATTACAATGTCATATATATAACTATAGGCTTTCTCTTCTGGTTATCTGAGCAGCCTCTACTATCACCCTATGTCAAAGCATCTGAGTGAATGTGATCCTATTCTTTACTCTAGATGGTTTTATATGCATCACAGTCCTCATTTTAAAAAACACTATATTAGCCTGCTGTGGTCTAGGAGTTTAATTTCGTCTGAAGTCACAGTCACCAGATAAAAAATTGCTTCGACTCATTTAATCAGTTTGTTCACTGAGCTTCCAGAGATTACAACTTTACCTTCCATATTACATACATTTGCTAGCTCACCCTATGAACTGATATAATAAACTCAATGACCAAGGTGAGTAGTAAACATACTGTGTGCTACCGGCATGTGGCAGAGCAGAACTGGGAACCTGCTCAGCACTTCAGACCACCTGCTGGACTCCCATTCACCTCTGCTTGCTACTCTGTGCAAGGGATCCCACAAAATATTCTTTGCTGTAGCCATACATTCAGAACGTCCATGGGATCTTCCCACAGCACAGTGGAAAGGAAAAGTAGAAGAAAAATTACGTCATAATTTTCCTTGTGAAGTGGTTATTGAGACAGCGTGTCAGGATGTCAATCTTAACTGTCTTATGCAATAAAGAGCATGAAGTGGTATGTGTAAATCCAGCCTGCAGAAAGTTACTAGGCCAAAATTTGATGTTTACAGCTACTTATGTATGCTAAGACAAACTGAAAACTGAAGTGTGATTCTGCATGCAAAAGGGGCCTCTACAGACAGATTACCTGAAGCGCTGGCAACACTTATGCCAAATTTACTCTCTTTCGGTCAATCCTTTTGCTTTTTCCTTTATGTACTAGAGAACATGAATAACCTCAAGAAAAAGGCCAAATAATGTAACATATAATTTGGAGGACAACTGCATGCAACCCTTGGCCTTTACTCTACCCTGCACTGCGACTTAGATTTTAGAAATCCATTCACAAAACTGTTCTTCCTCATTAAGGCCTGCCAAATGGGGCATGATAAGCAGTCCTAAAGTGTTACACTTATAAAATAGAAATAAGTCCAATACTACAAGGTTTGGGGCTAAATTTTTGTTGCTCAGAAAATTAAGATTGCCTGAACAATAAGATAGAAAAGACAGATATCTGCTTCCTGTTCCATGATCCTACTCTGTCACAATCAAACCAGACTCTGGTATGACATTTTTGTTTTTTCTTTTGGCATGCAATTTTCCCTGCAGCCACACAATAAGCGTAACTTTTTTCTTCCTCAGTATACTCCTGTTTGCACTGCCAGGTGACAAGCAAATACAGCTCTCAGTAATTCATATACATCTCTGAAGCCCCTCAAACCAATGGGAGTTAGGCCAAAATTAAAATAACTTTGCCTCACCAAACTGCAACCCTCCTGTGCCCCTGCAAAGGGGCGAAGAGGTGCTATATTTTTTCTGTCTGCTTGTCTCTTTCTTTACTCGTTGTTCAATGAAAACACATGCTATTGTAAGCTGTGCAAAGGGATACCGACCACCAGTGTTCTGCAGTATGTTTGTCACTGCTCTGCTTGGGGGCTGGTTTGTTGCCTAGAGTTGTAACTCCTGTATTTACAGCTGAGCTTATTGTAACTTTAATGAATTAATTTCTTCCAGCAAAATAAGGTTTTTAAAGGCTTCTGTCCCTCTCCAAGTGCCTCCTTCCCCTCTAACTGTTTTAGAAGATAGAGAACGTTGGTCCTCAGGCCAGACAAAAGCCATAATTGAATTCTATTGACCTCAGTCATTTTAGTGCCACGAATACAAAACCTTCCCCTTCCTCTCTGCGTACACACAAAACCAGAAGGCTCACATCTGTGGAAAAAATGAGCTATATGCGTGTGTGCCTGTGCATGCATGTGTCCACACGCATCTGTCTGTGCTTTTGCATGTACGTGCATGAATGTCTGTGTCGCTGCTTGCAGGCCATGTCAGCAGACAGCTACACACCCATGCATGCGGAGTGAGGTCAAAGCAAGTATGGGTGCAGTGGGCCTCAACAGATGTCTCATGGCTCTTTGCCTACTGCAGACCTTGGCCCTTCCAGCCCTACTACCAGCGAAGTCCTCATCCCAGTCATCTGAGCACACATGCCTACAGGGTTTTCTGTCCAAGGAGATGGCCAGCTCAGACTCTGCCGTGGGAAGCTGAGTCAAGCTGTGAGATCTCTTCCTGAAGACAGGGCTAAGTCTAGAAATGTACCCTCCCTGGGGCTTTCTCAAAGGAGATGGGCCACAGGCTCAGCGAAGCATTCACTGAGAAGTTTTGATCAGGCTACCTAAGGAACAAGAGGTCTCTTCCCTCACTAGCCACAATGCCGTCCGACTGTGCTGGAGCATTCTCCCTCCCCACTCACCTCTTCTGTCTCCTACTGGGTTTCTCCTCCTACTGCAGCAGTCATGACACAGATGGGAGCTCCTGCTACTGGAACCTTTCGGCCCCACAAAGCAGCCATCTCCTGCCCACAAACTACCTGCAGAAAGTCCCTGCCCCAAATCCCGAGCACTGACTCCTGCACAGAGGAGCAGGAGAGGACCTCCCCAGCCCCTGCCCACCACTTCACGAAGCCATTCAGGTACCCCAGGAGGTGCCTGAACTTCTCCTACCTTCCCAGGTGAGCCAGGGCAGGTGATGGGTCGTGCTCTCCAGCTCTCCGCTCCCCTGGACGTGCCTGCAGCTTGATTCACGGGCACCTCCAATCCAGCGAGAATCAAGCTCCACCCAGGGCAGAGGGTGAGTAAGAGCGAGAGAAAGGCAAACTCCGGAGAGTTATTCCCTCCCCAGGATTGCAGGGGAGCCAGAGATAAGGGCTGCACATTCCTGAGCCGCAGGCGGCCTCTCCCTTCCGTCTGCCCCGAGCCTGTCAGACCAGCTCAGGCCTGGGCCTTGGAGCAGGCCTAGGAAGCAGGCTCAGTACTGACAGCCGTGCAGGGACCCTGGCTGCCAGTCCCAGGTTTGGCCCATGCACACCGTAGTCCAGTACCTGCCCTGGAATTGAGGGTTTGGGCTCAGCACAGACTTGCCATGCTCAGGGGTCCATGCTGGGGAGACCGTTGTGTTGTGCACTGTGTGGCCATAGGGCCTGGGCCATGGCACCATCACAACAGGAGTGATTGGAGTGCTGGACCCTCAGCCTCCCTCTTCCACAGCAGGGCACTGGCATGCCTCTGAAAGGTACCTGAGGCCATGCCCACGCACCCCCATCTTCCTGGGAGTGCCCTTAAAGAGTACCTGAGGCTGTACCCAGGGCCCCTCCTGTCTCCCTGGGGGTGCTGTGCAAAAGTGTATCCGAGGCCATAGCCGTGCCTCCCCCGTCTCCCTGCACGGCCCCCCCGCCCCACACACTGTCATTTGCACCCCGGCCTCGCTGGCAGAGGGGCTGTCCTGCTGGCACTGCAGCCGCGCGTGGAGTTGGGGCCAGCTTCAGGCGCAGGCTGAGAAGGGTTAAGCGAGATTCCCCGCAGCCCCGGGCGTGGCAGCTCCTGTTATTTCGCCTTTCATGTTCTATCTTATTCAGCCTGGCAACCGCCGCGGCTGCTGTGTGCCGGGCGGTGCCCGGGCGGCTGGGAGGGCGCGGCGGGAGGCGGCTCCGCGGGAGGCGGCGGTGACTCAAGCCTGGCAGCCCGGTTCTGGCGGGCCCGGGCACCGCGGCGGGCGGGGGGGGGGGCGGGGGCGGGGCCGGGGCGACGCGGGCGCCATGTTACAGAGGCGGGGAGGGGAGCACCGTCCTGCCTCGGCGCTCGTTGAGTTTATCCTGCTGGCGGCGCCTGGGTGCCCACGCAGTGCAAGGACGGCGGGACAGGGCCCTACGGCGGGAGGGCGTGGGGGGAGTCCGGGTACTGTGGCCGGGGGTAAGCGGCACAGAAAGGCCGGGCGCGTCCGGGTTAGCCGTGGTGTGCGGTGCATATGCACGCACAGCGCAGTCAATGCGTGGCCGCGCATCCCGTACCGTCCATTCCTGGGTCTTGCTTCCTTCTGTATGGTCATGTATGATAATTTCGTGTGGGTATTACAAAACGTAATTTAATATTAAGGAGCCAAGACAGGAGGGGATGTCTTCAGAATTTGGAAATGTGCATGATTATACAGACTTCAGTAACATCCTTGTGGGATATTTTTCAGGAGCTTATTTCACTCAATGCAAAAGGATGGAGAGAGTTCCAGCTGAGGAGGTAACCAGTAAATACAGCTTTTAATCATCCTTCACTGTGTTGCCCAGGGCCTTATTCACCACACGCCACTTAAGCACCACACTGAATGGAGTTTAATTAACTTCCATGTAGATGTTGCTGTGCTATTCATCAGTATACTACTGGAATGCTTAACAAACACCAATTAAATTCTAAGTACTCAATTGGGCTGTGATGGTGTGATTATCTCTATTTTGGAGGAAAGGAACTGGAGCAGGAATATTCTATTTACAATGCCCCACTTATTTTGAGTGCTTAGCTGACGACTTCAAGAATCACAGCTTTTAGGGATACAAGGAATGCAGGATGGATGGCCACCTATAAAACAATCTTAACTCTGTAGTTTCATATCTGTCAGTGATTTCAGCTACAAGTAGATGCTTTCCAGCAGCACATCATGTGAGTAATCCCTGTTTTGTCTTGCTGTTTTCCTCTTCTCTTTGGTATAATTGTGTATGTCTTGGAATATTTTCCTTTGATAAAGTTTTTATGTTGTTCTTGTTTTCAGTGTGTAGGTTGCTATCTTTGTTAGAAAAGGCAAGATCAAATAAATGTTTTGAAATACAAGTAAGCCTAAGCAAATTTGCTCTCTGATGGAAAGTATTGTTGTGCCATTGGGATGGTTATGACAGTCTCCATCAAAATGTAGAACTTCAGGTGATCTTTGTATTTTCCATATGCATGCCCTGGAGGTAAGAAGCACAACTTAGAACTTATCCAAACGTGCTTATCCAAAGAAGCCATTGTAAGGAGTACTTGGTCAGTTTGATGCTCTTGTGGTTAACACATTGCTGAGGAAATACTCTGCTGTATTCTGTAAAGTTAAAGCGTGATTGGTTAATGCAGTTGTTCAAAAGCATGAATAACTGTGGTCATCATCCACTGGGATAAGATTGAATCTTCTAGATAATCAAAGACAGGTGAATGTATTAGTTGTTACTGTTATCTGAGTATAGATTAAGAAAGAAATCATAGAATAATTTTGGTTTGAAAGGTGTCATTGGAGACATATAGTCCAGCATCCCCATTCAATTCAAAATCCATTAGATCATGTTATTTAGTAGTATTTTCTGTGGTTTTTTTTTTTAGTATCTCCAAAGACAGTGATCCCACAGCTTCATTCAGTTCCTATTCCTAAGCTTGACCACCATCATGGTGATTTGCTTTTTCTAACATTTAATTGAATTTTTTTATTGCAGCTGATGCCTGTGAGTCTGATAATATGTCTGAACTACACACCGACTGCTCCAATTGTGTGTACCTTCAGCCAAAGAAAGGTATACATGATAGAAGGCTTTCCAAAATACTTTCATTTATCTAACATTATGACCATTTTCTTTCTCAGGTTCTGCTTTGACCAGCTGGTTTTCATCCATGAGCTGATCTGAACCTTCTGTGCTGTCTTGATGATGTAGGCAGGTTGTGCCAAGAGATGCACAGGGCTGTGTGCCATTTGTAAGCTGCTTGGCTTTGAGTCCATGTCATCTGGCATTTTCCCTAATGGCAAAGAAAACTAACATTGTAAGTGAAGAGTCTGTTGCAAAGATGAAGCTGATTCCTTCCCTGAGTGAAGTTACCAGAACTCCAGTTCTAATACGGCATCTTTAAGAAGTGAAGAAGGATGTTTGTGAGATTCACAGACAGGAGTACAGCCTGGAGTGTGCTTCCTGAATTACCTAATACTCTGTCGACAATGCTAAAGAAGCAGTTTTAGCACGTTTGTTGTGAAGAAATTTCAAGGTTCTTTCATATCTATTCATTAGTCTAAGAAATTACATTGTCTCCTTTTTTTAAGTGAATAGTTTAAGATACAATCCTGTCTTTATTTGTCCTTCCATTTAATTTGAACTGAAACAACATTCAAAAGGAGGTTATTTTTTTTAAGGTCAGAGGTTGTTTTCATGTTATCTTTTAGATAATATATCTTTCCTACTGTCAGGAAACTTTGAGGCCCAAAAAAGTGATGATACTGCCAATAGTGTCTGGTAATGATATATGTATTTAAAGCAGAATTTATTTGACTCAACATTGGTGATTACTATGTAGGTGTCCACAACACAGCAAGTTACCCATGATCATTTTATAGTCTTTGGAGGGCTTGTTACTATGTCAATGGAGCCTAGGATGCAATTCAGACCTTCGAAAACAGAGAGGTGAACTGCAGCTAAACCCCACTGAGTACAGAGGGAGATGGATCAGCTACCTTAGATAGAAACACCTAAATTTAGATGGGATAAGTAGCACTTCTAATCTGAAGATGAGATTTAGGTTGAGTTGAACCAAAGATGACTGTAAGGAAAGCAAGTTTCATTTAGTTTAGGTCTTTTTCCTGTATGATACTAAAACATGAATTTTCAAATCCCCCTGAAGGTCAAATCAAGATTGGTTCGCAATTTTTTTTTTGTGATTGTTTCACAAAAATTTTCAACAAGGTTTCAGTGTGTGGCTTTACAAACCTTTTATTCCTTAAATAATAATTATTTGTAATAAAGTTTAAAATTATCTGTAAAGGAATGTAAAATCCACATAAACTCTGTCTCTAGTTTCTACCAGCAAGCAAGATCCCATTTGAAGTATTCTTCTTGGGTACCGTATTTGAGGTGAATGTCAGTGTAGTGGCACTTGCCTTCATAGCGCTTATGGCCAGAAAAAACTATCACTCTTCTGCTTCAGTCTCCTATGTTATAACGTACATAGAATTTAGTCTTCTGCATTGAGTCTAGTAACCTATATTTGACTTAAATATTTGTCAGTAATGCAACTAAAATAAACACATCACCTTTCAGTCTTCTCTTCAGTAAATTAAATAAACAACATTTTAAAATATCTTCTCCCATCCTTTAAACTGTATTTACTGAACTTTTTTCTTCTAGCTTAAAAATCTGACTATCAAACTGTACAGATACTTTTATCGTCAGGCTCACTACTGCTGTATACACAAATGAATCAGCAACGTTATGTTATCATTATCAGCTCTTCCAAGTTTTCTGAACTTTAAATAGGTTTGACGTTTCCTGAGCCAGTGTCTGTTATACTCTGGAATGAAAATTATCTAGAATGGCTGATTTTAAGAAGGGGGCTCCTAACAGAGGTGATCTCATTGCTAATGGTCTAAAAAATACTTCATCACACTTACAGCATTAGGGTATTACCTGCATCTTTCCAATCAATAACTAGAATCATAGAATATCCCAAGTTGGAAGGGACCCATAAGGATCATCAAGTCCAACTCCTGGCACCACACAGGTCTACCCAAAAATTCAGTCCATGTGACTAAGTGCACAGTCCAAATGCTTCTTAAACTCCGACAGGCTTGGTGCAGTGACTACTTCCCTGAGGAGCCTGTTCCAGTGTGCGACAACCCTCTCAATGAAGAACCTCTTCCTGATGTCTAGCCTAAACCTCCCCTGCCTCAGCTTGACACCATTCCCTCGGGTCCTATTACTGGTGACTAAAGAGAATAGATCGGTGCCTTCCCCTTCACTCCCCCTCGTGAGGAAGCTGTAGACCGCAATGAGGTGTCCCCTCAACCTCCTCTTTTCCAGGCTGAACAGGCCAAGTGACCTCAGCTGCTCATCATACATCTTCCCCTCTAGGCCCTTCACCATCTTTGTAGCCCTTCTCTGAACACCCTCCAACAGTTTTATGTCCTTTTTGTATTGTGGTGCCCAGAACTGCACACAGTACTCAAGGTGAGGCTGTGCCAGCGCAGAGTAGAGTGGGACAATCCCTTCCCTCGACTGACTAGCAATGCCATGCTTGATGCACCCCAGGATGTGGTTGGCCCTCCTGGCTGCCAGGGCATGTTGCTGGCTCATATTCAACTTGCTGTCAACCATAACCCCCAGATCTCTCTCTGCGGGGCTGCTCTCCAGCGTCTCGTCGCCCAGTCTGTACGTATAGCCAGGGTTGCCCCGTCTCAGGTGCAGGACGCGGCACCTGCTCTTGTTAACCTTCATGCGGTTGGTGATTGCCCAGCTCTCCAGTCCGTCCAGATCTCTCTGCAAGGCCTTTCCACCCTCAACAGAGTCCACAACTCCTCCAAGTTTAGTGTTATTGGCAAATTTTCTCAAAACACCTTCTAGTCCTACATCCAAATCGTTTAAAAAAAACATTGAGGAGGACTGGCCCTAAAATGGAGCCTTGGGGGACCCCACTGGTGACCGTCCACCAGCCTGATGTGTCCCCATTTACCACCACCCTTTGAGCTCCGCCCATCAGCCAATTGCTCACCCATCGTATGATGTTTTTGTTTAGCTGTATGCTGGACATTTTGTCCAGTAGGATCCTATGGGAAACTGTGTCAAAAGCTTTACTGAAATCCAAAAAGATCACATAAGCTGGTTTCCCTTGACTGACTAGATGGGTGATCTTACCATAAAAGGAAATCAGATTTGTTAAACAGGACCTGCCACTCATGAACCCATGTTGGCTGGGACCTATGACTGCATTGTCGCCCAGGTTTGCTTCAATAACTTCAAGGATAATCTTCTCCATAATTTTACCAGGCACTGATGTGAGACTGACAGGCCTGTAATTGCCAGGGTCTTTTTTCTTGCCCTTCTTGAAAATTGGTACATTTGCCAGCTTCCAGTTCACTGGAACCTCTCCAGGTTCCCAAGATCGTTGAAAAATAATTGAGAGAGGTCCTGCGATGATGTCAGCCAGCTCTCTAAGCACCCGAGGATGAATCCCATCCAGACCCATGCACTTGTATGGATCCAGGTGGCGCAGCAAATCCCGCACATGTTCAGGGGCAGTTGGGAGTTTATCATTCCCACCGTCATGGTTCTCCAGCTCAGGGCACCCTGGGTCCCGAAGCCCATAATTAGCATTGAAGACAGAGGCAAAGAAGGTATTAAAGCTAGAAAGACCAATAAGTTATCTTCTAGGTGCTTTAGGAACCTCCTGGACTTGCTCATGTCAGCTGTGTGGTAATCCCAGTTGATGTCTGGCAAGTTGAAGTCCCCCATAAGGACAAGGGGAGTTGATCTCAAAGCATCTCTTAGTTCCGCAAAGAATAATTCATCAGCGTTGTCATCCTGGCCGGGTGGTCTGTAATAGACTCCCACAACATCCCTTTTATTTGTTCGTCCCTTAATCCTTACCCAGAGGCTCTCAACTTTGCCATTGCCAACTTCCAGTTCCACACAGTCCAGTCCCTGCTTCATGTACATCGCCACCCCCCCAACTATTAATAATGTTTCGCTGCCTTTTTTATTCAGAAGGTTGGTTATGTTTATTTTTTCTTTATTATTTCCAAGATAATACTAGTTATTTTTAAGGAATTGTCATTCAATGCATTTGTTATTTTTTTTTATTTATTTATTTTTTTTACTATTTTTATGTATGCATTTTCATACTGGATTAATTTAGTAATACCTTTAGATAATTACTATTTGTGACTAATGTCTTCACCAGGGCTCTTTTATGCTGACTGCCTTTAAACAAAGAGCCAGTAGGAAAGAGACGTTTGCTGCCCCAGATTGCTTATAATATGGGTTAATGACATGATGCTACAGTGGGATAAAACAAAGTAATCAGAAATAAGTGTACCTAATTTCAGATTGCAGCAGTTGTTACAGCTGTTAGACTTCAGCACTGGGAGAGAAAGCAGCAAACAAAGTAACAGTGAACCCACTTGAAAAGATGTGCAGGCTATTCTGCATTCTGCTTACATCAGTCCACAGCAGCTTGCTATTCCCTATCCTAGGAAATTTTGTCTGGATCTGTATTTCAACTAGGTCATACAGTAGGCTGAACCAATGCACAGCACAAACGTCTGTGTGATCAGTAATGGATATGGCTGATTGCTGCTCACTGAGACACAGTGAATGAAGACAAAACAGGTATACGAACCTTGTGATTGTAGTGGCCTTTGGCTTGAAACAATGATATTCCCACACGCAGGGCTCAGTAATCTCTTTTCTACTCTTAAGGCAGGACTTTGATGATACTTGACTATTGATTAGGTATCATTTTTTTCCTCCAGTTAGATCTTGTGAATACACACTGTATCAGTCTCATCGGTTCAGATCAATGGTTCTGCAGCCTATTTAATCTCTGAATGAGCTTCTCACCACTTGTATGAATAAACATATGAATAAATGGCTGCAAAATGTTACATAATAGATCATATTTTTCTACACTTATAATTGCATACACCATGTTTTGGTCCAACTGTTCAGTTTTTCTTCTTGTCTGAGGAGGTTAATATTAAGGAATGTTCTAAGTAGCTGTGTCCTCCAGCTATCTGGGGCCTCGTGATTCCTTCTGCCTGCCTGCTGGAACCAAACCTGGTGCCTTCAGCTGAGGTTGCTATCAACAGCAGTCACATTCAACACTACAAGGAGTAAAATCAATACAGGCAGTCAAGTCTTGTTTTTCCTATTTGGCTGATCAGTATTGAAGTTCTCAAGGGAAAGCACTCACACTCCCCACTCTCAAGACTCACAAGTACACGCATGCTTTCACGGAACCCTTGAGTATCAGCATGTCTCCAATGTCTGTCCAATACCCCAGCCAGATCTGGAGCCCATATACCCAGCCTACCTGTTTCCCACTTACTGGCTAGTCCAGCTTGTTGTCCACTAGTGAACAAATGCTCACAGTCACACTCTTGTCTCATAGGCACTCCACACTTGCAGATCTCTCAAATACCAATGCAAGTCCTTTAATACTGTTTCCTGGACCCTAGTTGAGCTTGCAGATTACACACACATGTGCCCATGCACATTAGGTGAAGGGAAAGATACATACACTTCTCCCTACTCCCTCCAGCATTTGGCAACAGGTACATGGTAACCTGTGGTCCCACTCCTGCATATATATATGTATATATATATTTTGATGTGACACATGGTGGACACTTCGTTCTTAAAAATTTGTACTCATTTGGGAAAGTGACTCTGCTTTTCCTTATTGCTTAAGGACATTCAGGCTTCTGACCTGCAAAAGAATAAGTGTGTGTCATAAATTACACTTATATTCACCAGTATGAACTTAAATAGCAGCAGTGGCAGATACATGAAGAAAAGTGATGCTATGGCATCAAGTCATTTTGATGAAATTATATGAAGTTATTTCTCTTGTAAAATTAATGTATATAAAAACACTATCTTATGCAAGGGAGCTATACAATTAAAGTATTCATGAAGCCACAAAAGTTCCATTTCTGGCTGCAGACCTGCAGCACATAGGCTTACCAGGGATGAGGCGGATACTGAAAACAAAAAAGAAGTTAAATAGCTGAGATGACAACATTACGCATAAGCTGAGAATCAATGCAGGAAACCCAAACTAGAACAATTGGTGGAAGAGACAGGAAGAACTTACCCAGAACTTGAGGGAGCTGCTTAAAGTATGATTATTCCATGAAAAATGTTACTGGATTTCCCTGGGTAGTCCACAGTAATGAAGATGCTCTGCATTATTGTGTACTTGTTTGTATCTTGTATTTTTGCACCTATACCTTTGCCACTTCACCATAAACTGAGAAAAATAAAATTTTCTCTTTAAACTTCTTAAATTTTTTGAATTGTTTCTGGATCCATTTCATATAGTGGCTCTGCAAACTAGTGCATTGGCACAATTGGCAGGAAAGGGCAGAAGTGTACTGTAATATGGAAAGGCATGTCTGAGGCTGTATTGTCCTCAGTCCAATTCTAGGATTTGGTTGGCACAGCATGTAGACAAACCTTGCCAAAATACACAAGAAAGACATAAATACCTGCCTCCTGTATATCAGTGTTCATCCTTCTCCTCTGGAAATCACAAAGGACTGGAAGAAATTGACAGCCTGTGCTTGGAAGGATTTCTGCCTCTAACTGAGCAATGTGAAATCTATGGCCAGGAAGCCAGCTGTTGAGAACCATTCTCATCAGTGATTTATTCAGGCTGGATTATACCTTGAAAACATGACCTAACAGAAGTTTATCTTTCATCATGTCCTCACTCCCTAAGTACACCTCTCATGCTTCAGGGACTGAAGCTTTATTTTGTCTGCCTGTCCTGGTCAAAAACTGTAAGCAAGTTAAAAGGGAAGTAGAAACTGAAAAGGCATTAGTTTTATTCATAGCATTATTGTCATTACTTATCCAACCATTTCATTTCTCTTATAATTTGATTATCTTTGTTCTTGTTTGAAGGTATTATCTGTGCCATTGCTCACACTAGCAAAGACGTTAGCGTTTGTTCTTAGGAAAGACAGTTGCTGCTGTTGTTCTACAACAGTATGCTGGCTAGTAGCTTGTTTATAGCTGTGGGGAAATAATATATTTCCCAGAAGAGAAATTGGAGAGAAGTAAAGTTTGGAGATTGTCAGTGTTATTAGAAGATAGGATGGAACAAGCTCTACTGTTTTCTTATTTGGACTGGCTGAGAATATTTGTCTTTATTTCCAAAGCACCAACTAAAGGTGACCTGCAGAAAGGGCTTGTTTTGCCCTGAGAAAGGGCAAAAACACTCCCTAGTTTGCATTTCTAGCTGGTGTATGATCCCACTCTACATGTTGCATCATGCAAGTCAAATTAGCAAGGAACAAGATTCTTAGTAATCAGTGGTGACAAGGGCAGTCCAGAAGAATTCTATGATTTTATGCTTGGTTGTCTCTCCAAATCTTTTTCATTTCTCTAAAATTATTTAGCCATATCAGTAACTGTTAGAATCTGAAATTCACAAATTTCATCATTTTATAAATGGCTAGCAGTGACAATGGAATAAATCTCAGATAGGAATGACAAATGTCATAGAGTTTGCAGAGGAGAAACGCAGAAAGAGAGGGGACTAAACATGAATATCCAGTGTAAATATCAGGGCCCTAAGTGCACTAGTAGGCCATAATGGCCCTCACTAGCCTTCAGTCCATGGGCCCCAGGATCTCCATTTCACCTTGAGCCCATGCCTTCTGTCCTGCTTGAGCTACATCATAGGAATATTGGTTTCCAGCCCAGCTACAGCCATGCCCATGCCTGCTTATCTGGGCCCTGAACCATGACTGACTACCCAGCTTCATCTCAGACCTGCTTTGTCATTATGGGCCTGCCCAGCAATCAGCTGTGTCTGAACCTGGTCACCATCACTGGACCTGACCCTGACCAGTGGTCAGACTTCCCAATTTGACCTCAGACCTGCCTTGCCACCACAAGCTTGTCTGGTTGTCTGGACTCTCAGCTGACCCTGTCTCCATCATTGTTCAGTCACTATGGGACTGAGTTCTGGTTGGTGACACTCCTAACCCGGCTTAGGAGACCTTGCTATCACGCTTTGCCCCTGGCTCTCCATCCTATAAAGATCAGTTGGCCTTCTATGATCACTATCAGTATACCAGGAACAGAGACACAGCATCTCCACCGAAGACAGAAACAGAGATGAACTGACGTGACCCAGGACCTGGAGGAGAATAGTAACACATCTTTCTTGATCTCTTGAGTTGCTTATTTTAGCATTTCAGATCCCCTGGACTACTATAGTGGAAGAGAAGACAGTGAAGGCTCCTTTTGACTTAACATCTGTGACTAACCCTTTCTGCCCCTTCCATTTTTGATCTGTTCCAGACACTTTATTTGTATATATTACCTTACCTGGGTTAAGTGCAACTTTGCTTTCTCCTATCTATCTAGTCTGAAGCTGTTTAACAAGATCTTCCTGTTCTTATTCCAACTCAGTATCAAGAAGTAATAGCTACCAGCAGGCACTCAGCATAGAACTTGTTTTTTATGCAGTGAACACATGCTTTGCGTATCATTGAAGAATTCATTGTACTCCTGTCTTTGACTTCTCAGCCTTGCTTTGCTCCCAGATACTGAAGGAGTCTCTTCAGAAACTTGCCTCCTTCATTCCCCTCCCAGTTCTTCATGGTAATTATTCATTGTAAAGATTTTTTTTTTCAAGTGTGGCTGTGGAGAAATCTAACTTTATTATAACAAGCAGGACTGACATCTGAATGGAAGTATGGGAGTGGGAACATGAATATAAATTTAGTCTTGCCTAATTTCACTATTATGCTTATAGTTTTTTTTGTCTGCTTTTAGTGAAAAAGTGCCTTAAATTAACAGTCTAAAATGGAGAATAAGAGGAAGAATCACTACAGTCAATATTGTTGGTATAGCAGCATTCTTTGAGTACCAGCATGTTTTTGTTGTTTTCTTACCAGAATATTCAGCTAATACTCCCATCCTTTTCTCCTGAGGAAAGATGTAGGAGATGATATAAACAATGAAGGTGCCTGTGATGAGATAATCGCACTTTGACATGTGACTAGATTGGTAATCCCCAGTCAGCATAGCGTGGCATTCAAGTTCATTGTAGCTGAACATCCAGTATGATCTGACATGCATATGCTTGGCCTGGCCAGTTAAAGTCTCCCCACAGAAAAAAGGCTGGAGGAACAGATCCCCTGTGATCTGAGCTCATCACTCCATTTGCCAGGGTCTCTAGCTTCAGTAGTAAAATTTGCATTTTAATTTCTAATATAATTTTATTTACATAAATCAGTATTGTAGCACGTAGAGAAGACACACAGAGTGTAAAGTCAGTTTAAATGCAGTTGTCTTGCATGAAAAGACCAGAAAAACTAATCATCATTTTGCAGTGAAAACATATTAGAAGAATGTTGGCTTCAATTGATTGATTTGAGAATTCAGCAAAACCGCAGGTAAGTAGTTTCAGTAGTTGAAGAACTGCACCTTTTTATTGTCTGAAGTTGTCGAACTTCAGCTTCCAAACGTGTAGCTCAGGCTCTGTTGCAGACATGTTACTAGGTGCCTCCGCGCATCTAAGCACCCACTGTTACATCCCGTGATCTTATTAATTTAGGCTAACTTGTTTTCTGTGAGCACTCCCCCCAGATTTTTCAATAAGCTTTAAAGAATACTGTACATTCATTGCAGACGTGTCTTTATTCTTCACAGGTACGTACCTTGCATTTGAGTTTATTAAAGCACTTTTGTTCAAACATGCTCCCACTATCAGGATCCGGGCGGCTGAGCACGAACGTGCCGCTCTCGCAGTGCCTCCTCCTCCCTCGGTTCTGCTCCATTCAGAGCCACTGGAGTAAGTCTGTGTTCGCTGGAAGGAACGCCCCCGCCGGACAGCGACCCGCCGCCCCGCGGGCCGGCGCCTGGCTGCTGATGGGTCCGCGGCCGAGGGCGCGGGCGGAGCTGGGCGCTGGGGCGGCGCCACTGGGAGGCCTCACCGGGCGGCCTCGCGCTGCCGCCGGGTCCGGGTGGGGCCGCAGCAGGGGGGGCCGCGGCCGTGCCGAGACAGGGCAACCGCGCCGTACGGCAGCGGCTCCCGTCGATTCGAGGTGGCGGAACGGCTCCGTCCCTCGCTGTTGGTGCCGCTCGTCGTCGAGCTCTTGCGTCGTCTTCACGCTCCTGGCTCCCGTGGCCCGGCCCGTCTACTACGGCCGGGAGCGGGTTTGCGCTGCGCAGCCGGTGACCCGCGAAGGAACGGCGGTGCCCGGCCACGACGGGTGACCCCGCCGCTGCAGCCCGGCGGCCCGCGGCTGAGCGGTCCCGGCCGCCCCCACTGCCGGCAGCACTAAGCAGCTCTTCGCCCCGTGCGGCGGCAGCGGCCAGTTGTCGGGACTGTCGGGACTTGGTGACTCAGCCTGCGAGTCGCTTCGTGTCCTTGTGCTGCCACTGACTTCAGGATGTTCTGACAGAGTTGGATCGGCGGTGATACCGTACGCACTGTATCAGGAGAACAGAGCCAGTTTAACGTGTATTCCTTAGTGTGTGTGCCCATACAGCTTAGTACCTGATTTTCTTCTTACGTTTTGATTTAGTTGTGACATTTTACCTATGTTTCTTTCCTTTTTGTGGTGTGCCTTTAAATCGTTCCAATGTTCATTCTCAGGCTTAGTTGTAGGTACTTAAATCTTGCTTGAATTGCTTGTTTAAGGCCTTACCAGAAGTGAACTTAACAGTTGGTCTCTTCACTGCACACGTTTGCAGAGCTGTGCCATTGGATCTTGGAGTTGTAAAAGCAGGTGTTATATGTGAATGGAATGGAATGGAATGGAACAATTGCAAGGGACCTACAGAGATCATGAAGTCCAACTGCTTGACCCCTTCAGGGCTAACCAAAGTTAAAGCGTATTACTGAGGGCATTGTCTAAATGCCTCTTGAACACAGGGGAATCAATCACTTCACTGGAAAGCTTGTTCCGTTAAAGATTTTTTTCCTAATGACCAGTCTGAACCTCCCCTAGCACAGCTTTGTGCCATTCCCTCACGTTCTATCATTGGTTACCAGGGAGAAGAACCGGTACCTCCCTTTCCATTTCAGCTCCCCAGGAAGCTGCAGAGAGCAATAAGGTTTCTGCTTAGCCTTTTCTCCAGACTAAAAAATCCAAGTGTCCTCACAGGACATGCGTTCCAGCCCTTTTACCAGCTTTGTTGCCCTCCTCTGGACACTTTCAAGTATCTTGATATCCTTTGTATATTGTAGAGCCCAGAACTGTAAACAATAGTCAACGTGAGGCTGCACCAACACTGTCTTTCTGTTCAGGTGTCCCAGGTAAATTATACATATGACTTCCTACCTGATTTATTTAGATTATTTATTTGAAGCGTGGAAAGTTTCTGATTTATTTTTATTTTTCCCTTATGCCTCCTGATGAGATAGATATTTCCTTTGGTTGTTGTTTTGCTTTTCCATTTCCATACATTAAAGATTGGTCATATATGAATGTAGGACATGACCTCTGAAGTGCTATAGGGAAGCCTTGTTCTCAAATGCTTGGATAGTAAATTTCACTAAAATGCTCACACAAACTGATCACTAGATTTGGGACTGGAAAGGAGTTTTTCTTAGGGTGCAGACCTTGGCAGCTTTTTACTTTCCTCGCTAGGCTAGAGCATGGCTTTACCGGTAGGATTCTGTGACAGAATTTCACCTAATTAATTATTTTCCGTTGACAACACATGGATCTTGTTCTCATCTTGAGGCAACTGGAGAATACAAAAGCTTGTAGGTCATTTGGTTCTAAACAGTTAACAAGGCAAAGTATAATGTGTGTGAAATACACCATGCAGGACTAAATTTTCATAATTTCATAGACTGTCTGGATTCTGTGTCCAACACAAGATTGACTTGGATTATAATCTGTGAGATACAGAGTGCATCAGATGTAGAATAGAAATCCTCAAATACTACCAGAATCCTATGTTTGTATACTTTTTCACTTTGGAGATGATCCTGGTTTGGCCTGCAGGCTGCTGAAGTGTTACTCAGGGAAACTTCTAGAAGATGCATTGTATTTTGAATAAGGAAAGTATTTCATTTTTGTTTCTAGTGCACAATTAAAACTCAGTATTTTTTCTGTGGAGAATAAGAATGGATTTTATACATTTAAATGATGGAAGAATAGCTATGGAAACTCCTACGGAATTTTAGGAACTCTTCTACTACTTTGGTATGCTCCATCAGCAAATTTTCTGCAACACAGTTGTTCTCTTTTATAACCACATCAGATGGTTTTGTTTAGCATCTTTCCTGAAAGCAATAACAGTCAAAAGAAAATCTGTTTAACTAGCAAAGGAAGCTTTGGTTATCTTTTAGTTAGCAGAGGAAAGGTAGGGGAAGATGCCTTATCTCTCTCTTGATTTTGCTACTTTATTTTTCTCACTTTAAGTGAACTTTGTATGCAGGTGGAAATAAAAGGGTAAAATGAGACCAGTGATTAAATGTTGCAGTGTCTGCTTCAGATAAAATTGTAGGATAAATAGATGAAAAGGAGAAATTAATGATTGGTCAAATAAAATTGTACATATATGGTATAGAAGTGCATTGAGTAGGTTGTGAACCTGTAGTACTCAGCCAATGAGGAAACGGGAGAAATCTGGTGTCGAGTAATAGGGAATATAAGGTTATGATAAACTTTTACTGTGCACGCCTGCTTGCAGGATGCCTGCCATTGCAATTGCAAATAAAATAGTTTCACAGAAGGTCCTGTCTGAAGAAAATTATTGAGATTTTTTTCTTACATATTTGGAAGAGGGCTAGGGGTGAGCAAGTAGCTTTAAGTAACTCATGATGCAACAACACACTGGAAAGATTCTCTTAAGTATTTTTTTATCTTTGTGATTTAGTGTGCCATCCCTTACAAATTCTGGGAAAGAAATTATGCAAGATTTTATTGAGGATAATAGGATTCTTGAATTTTTCTATACCTCCAGCAAGGTAATTCCACTTTCTAATCCTCATTCCTATTAACTATATTTTCCCTTTTTTTTTTTTTTTTTTTACTTCCCGTTTTCAACATCATAGTCCTTTTGAAAGCTGAGGCAAAGTGTGTATTTTCTAAGCTACACTTTGAAATGTAAAGTAAGTTTGATTTGGGGGTAGTTTTCACTTTGTGGTTGTTCT
This sequence comes from Cygnus olor, assembly GCF_009769625.2. Lineage (NCBI taxonomy): Eukaryota > Metazoa > Chordata > Aves > Anseriformes > Anatidae > Cygnus > Cygnus olor. The sequence goes on along the minus strand of NC_049170.1, from coordinate 160,691,905 downwards.
TTTTGACCTATGCTTTCTTTGAGCAGTTTCTTTTTCATTTTTTTTTAAGTGCTACTGTCTACTAATATCGCTTGAGAAATATTCATACAGTTAGATTTAGAAATTAACTTTTTACAGTTTTCTTGTTCACTCAGGGTACAGATTTGTGGTAGTTTTACCATTTCTATTTTGAAGAAGAGATTCTTTGGTATTCAAATCAGCCAGACTGAAGAACTTGGAAATAAAGAACCTAGCTAATTTCCCTAGTGGCTTATTTATAAATTGTTTTTATTTGTTCTTTTACTTAATTTATACTGAATCACGGATGGGTGCCCCATCCCTGGAAGTGTTTAAGGCCATGTTGGATGGGGCTTTGAAGAACCTGGTCTAGTGGAAGGTGTCCCTGCCCGTTTTGTGTGGGGTGAGGGTGGGCAGGAGTTGGAATTAGATGATCTTTAAGGTCCCTTCTGTTATAAATGAAGATACAACTCACTCTGAATTTAGTAGTATTTATAAAAGGCAAGTAAACAGCGCTGGGTGCATGGGGAGTCTACACTCTACCAACACGCACACAGAACCGTCGAACTTTCTAAATATATAGAACATTTTTAAATATATAAACCATCTAAGTATATAGAACATTTTACATATTCATAAGAAACCCGAGTATGCCTATACATATGTACAATCAGAAAAGGTATCAACTAAAACATAAACATGGCAAAGTTTTCCGAATTCTGGCAAGTGTTTAACAAACAATCCTTTAAGTCTATCACTATTAATGTCCATGACTGGGGGTTAATGTCCATGACTGGGGGAACATAGTTGGAGTTGGTAATCCTGGCTGAAGTGCTCCCATATCTTCCATGACTTCATTAATTTTTCTCAGATCATATAACAGTCTCCATTTTCCATTCCTTTTCTTGATTACAAACACCGGAGAATTCCAGGGCTAGTCGTGGGAACAATATGTCTCGCTTTAAGTTTTTAAGCAACTCGGCCTTCGGGCCTTATGTATCCTATTCCTCCCGCATCGAAGGGAAACAGATCCGGCTCCTTTTCAGGGCCTATGGGACCTGGATCAAAAGGAACGTCCAGGTCACCAGGGGGCGTAACAGCAAAGGCCTGCGATGGCAGTAGCGGCGGGGGGGCCGATGGTGTAGCAGAAGGATCGGTGGACGAGCCCGCAGCTCCCTCACTATCTGGCAAGCCACACGTTTCTGATTGTGGTCGCACACGGCTCTTTAAGGCCTCAGAGATTGTTTGCCAGGTGCCGAGCAATCCCGCCGCAACCTTGTCGTTTTTAGTAGCAGAGTCCCACACCTTGACCTCAATTTGGTCCCATGTTTCAGGATCATAAACTGTCTGATTGTTAATAAAGGGAATAAGCTGTAAGGTTACCAGGACAGTCTTTGTTTCTAAGGGCGTATGATTCCTCATAATGCGCAACTGCTTACCTTCGGCCAGCGAGGGGCAGTTGTGTGCGCGGGTCCGCTTCTCTCAGCTTGAGCTTCCTTCCAGCTCCGGTGCGCCTATTTCCAGCGGCTTTCTGTACGATACGAGCTTCTTAGAGCGGTTTGCTGAGTTTGGCCGAACCCATCTTCATTAGGCGATCAATGTCGCTGTTCCTGTCCTGATCCCTGTTCTGTTAGCCTGTCCCTGTTCCTGTTGTTCATGTCCCTGTTCCTGTTTTCTTCAGGTCCCTGTTCGGGTGCCATTTGTGGCGTAACGACCACACGGACACCAGGGTTCTTTTAGGATCAGTAACTGCTACTACTTTATTGATGACAGAACTTCATCATATCGTGTTGCATCCCATATTGAGGACAGGCTCCCTTCTTATACCATTCGCCCTACAGCAGTCCTTTTCCACTAACTCTTCATTGGTCAAACAATTTGGCCCAGCAACCAGCAAACCCCCAGCAACTTCCATGCCTTAACGGCGGGAGAACAAGCAACCCGAGGCGGCATGGCGTCTCCTGAATCACCCTTCTTTGTTCCCTCTAAACTCTTTACATTCCTGATGGCCTCATCGTTAAGAGTCCGATGTTATCACCAACCATGGGGCTTGTCGACCCCCATGGCCACACTCCCACATCTCCTCCTTCTTTATTAACATTAACCATCTTCTTGACAACAATTATTACTCCATATATCACACTTCCAACATGGCCTTAAACACTTCCAGGGATGGGGCAGCCACAACCACTGGACAACTTGTTTGTCCAGTAAGATAAGATTCATTTTCTTGCTACTTATGAAGTCTCATGAAGGACTAACGTTTTTCAAGGAATGTTGGAACTCAGACATTCACACACAAATGATTTGATTTGTCACTTTCAAATTTTGTGCTTGTCATAAAAAAAAAAAGAAAACATTGAAGTTAGCATTCTTTAGTGCAGTGGTTATAGAAATGAGGTAGAGTTTAGCGGCAAACACAGCTTAAATGCTAAGATTCAAATCACACAGGTGAGATTCTGGCAGCCTTGTGATTAACACTTGCCCCTTCCTCTCTACCCTCCTTTTAAAAGAGATTTTATTATTTTATTTTATTATTTTATTTTATTTTATTTTATTTATTTATTTTATTATTTTTATTGGTGGTGGTTGTTTGTTTTAATTTTTATAGACATCCTTGATTGGTTTGAAAAATCCTTTACAGTTGAATATTCACCTTATTCTTGAAGTAGATACTTATATATTTTTTCCCCCAGATAGATAATATTGGCTAATATCAAAACATAGTGGTTTTGTTTTTTTTTTTTTTTTTTTTGTGCTGAGAGCATTTTTTTCAGCCAAACAGTCCCTTTGGCAATAAAGTGGCCAGTTATCTTCATGGATAAGCTACTTGAGTTTTACACTGATTTTTGTTGTTGTTTGTTTGTTTTTTAATGATTCGTTGTTATGGAATACTGAATTTATGTTACATTCACATTAGACATGACCAAGGGCTGTTGCCATTTCTGGTGACTGTTCACGGGTCTACGCACTGTTTCCAAGTTTCTTTCACATGGTAATGTGATAAATTAGCGGGTGTTTGTTCATTGTCTCTAAAAGGAATGCAGAGAATATACTGAGAAGATAAGGTTTCACAATTTATGGCCTTGTTAAGGGGGAGGATTAAGAAAGTAGATAGTGGGGAAGGGGGTGCTGGGCAAACATCCTTGATGAAATAAAGACTCTGTGATCGCAAGGCATCGCTTCACTACCCCCTTTCCTGAGCACGAGCATAACGCATGAACACTGAGAGAGGAGCGACGACCCCCCAACAACGGACTGCGCAGCCTCAAGAGATTCAACAGGAACTTGGATGCTATAAAACAGCGATGCGAAAAAAGGAAAGTTGCGTGCCGTTGCGGAGCGGAGACTCCCTGGCCGCCCAGCGCTGTTTTGCTTGTGCCTGCTTACTTAATTAATAAAATATTTTTGATAGACCAGAAAATTGCGTGGTCTCACTTATGACAATTTTGGTGCCGTAACTCGGATGAAGGCGGATTGACTGGGGATCCTTTCGGGGGAGGCGCCCCGCCGGTTTCGGCGGCCCCTGGAACGGAAAGCCTCACTCGAGCCCTTCACTGACGAATCCTAAAATTAGGCACAAGCAAATAAAAACCGGTAACCCCAAGCAATCTTTGTGCACGAAGACCGAACGAAGACCCACGGGGTGGGTAAGTATAGGCCGGTGATCCGTTCGGTTGGGGTTGGGAATCCCGGAGCACGACATATGAGACGTCCAAGTGCGGACGAAGCGAGTGTGGACCCCTCGGTAGTGCGGTTCCCATATCCCGCGAGGGACTGGGCCACGAAAAGGGGGAAGCGTTTTGTGTGTGTGTGAGTGAAGGTGTTCCGGAAGATGGGGCAGAAGAAAAGTAAGCCTTCTGGCCTCATGGGAAGGGAATCTAGTGGTATAGGGATACCCTCTATTCCCTCTGATAGTCCGTTAGGAGTAATGATTAAACATTGGAGTGATTCCCCTTCTAGGTGGGGAAAGAGCAAAGTTAAAATGATTTATTATTGTATTGAAGTATGGGGCAATAAGCCCATAAAAGGGGACAGCGTTTTCTGGCCCCCATTTGGCTCTTTCGAGGATTGGATATGCCAAGCCTTAAATATTTACGTAAACTCCAAGGAGCCCTTTAGCCCGGAGGAAAGTGAGTATGCGCACCTCTGGATAAATTCAGATACAAGGACGCAATTATACCCTCTAAAAGAAAAAGGAGGGCGGGATAAAAAGAGGAAAGACTTAGAAGTTCCAGCACCACCCCCGCCCTATGTTCCACCGCCTGCACCGACGGCCCCCGTCCTTAATGGACCCTCTGAGTCAATAGTATCAGGAGAATCAGAATCAGATCATGAAGCACAAGGGCCAGTAACAAGAAGCAGGACAAGAAGTCAAAAATCTGACCTAAAGGAAGGATTATATCCCCTGCGGGAAATAGCAATGGGAGGACCCCAGCCAGGAATGGGGTATGTGGCTGTTCCCCTTAATTCAGGGGATGTCAGAGATTTTAAGAAGGAGATGGGAAATTTATTAGAGGACCCACTGGGAGTAGCCGAGAAAGTGGATCAATTCTTGGGTCCAAATATATATACCTGGGAAGAATTACAATCTATCCTGGGAATCCTCTTTACATCAGAGGGGAGAGGAATGGTTAGGTGTGCTGGTATGCGAATTTGGGATCAGCAGCACCAACAAGGCCCGGCTGCAGATATTAAATGGCCAGTGCAGCCGCCAAATTGGAATAATCAAGATCCCGTACATAGAGGTCATATGCAAGACCTGAGAACTATCATAATTCAAGGAATATGGGAATCGGTCCCTAGAGGACAAAATATAAATAAAGCCTTCAATGAGCAACAAAAGAAGGATGAAACCCCGACAGAATGGTTAGAAAGACTGCGAAAAAACTTGCAGTTATACAGTGGCTTAGATCCTGGAACCCCGGTTGGGGAGGCGTTGCTCAAGGCCCAGTTTGTAGCAAAATCATGGATAGACATTAGGAGAAAATTAGAAAAAATAGAGGATTGGCAGGACAAAGGGTTGGATGAACTCCTGAGGGAAGCACAGAAGGCATATGTTCGTAGGGACGATGAGAAGGAGCGGAAACGAAGTACGTATGATGGTGGCAGTGGTACGAGAGGGACAGAGAGGAGTCGGGCCGAATCGAGGGTTCGGTCCCACAAATGGGAAATTCAGAAAGGAAGAGAAGAGTGGCCAGGAACAAAGAAATGTGATCTGCTTTTACTGTAATAAAAGGGGTCACATGAAAAGGGAGTGCAGACAAAGAAAGGAAGATGAGAAGATGTTTAAGAGCGAATAGGGGTGTCAGGGGCTCTATTTGCTGGGGACACGAGATAAAAGCGAGCCCTTGATAAAACTGAAAGTTTTATCCCCAGCGTGAGGAAGTAGAATTCCTCATAGATACAGGGGCTGAAAGATCAACAGTCCAAACCTTACCCACTGGATGTAGGGCCTCTGCAGAAAAAGTACAAGTGATTGGAGCAAAGGGGGAGCCTTTTGGGGTCCCTGTTATAAAAGAAGTAACCATCGAATCTGATTCTAAAGTGAGTGAGGGATCTCTGCTGCTAGTACCAGAGGCCGAATATAATTTGTTAGGTAGGGACTTAATAATAGAGTTAGGGATAGGGTTAGAAGTGATAAGTAGAAGGTTAGAAATTAAGCTGTGCCCGCTTCGAGTGGAAGACAAAGCAAATATTGATCCTGGGGTCTGGTATACCTCAGAGAGCGTGGGAAAATTAAATATTAGACCTTTCAAAGTGACCATAAACAGACCAGAAATACCAGTTAGGGTGAAACAATACCCCCTTTCAGAAGAAGGTAGGAGAGGGTTAAAACCCGAAATCCAAAGGTTATTACAGCAAGGGCTATTGGAGCCCTGTATGTCCTCTTTCAACACTCCCATCTTACCAGTAAAGAAGAAAGACGGTAAATATAGATTAGTACATGACTTAAGGGAAATTAATAAAAGAACCGTTACCAGGTTCCCAGTGGTGGCAAACCCACACACCCTGTTAAGCCAACTGCATCCAGACGACCGATGGTATAGCGTAATCGATCTGAAAGATGCATTTTGGGCGTGCCCCCTGGATGAAAAATCTAGGGACTATTTTGCATTCGAATGGGAAGACCCAGATACACATAGAAAACAACAATTAAGGTGGACAGTTTTGCCTCAGGGTTTTACGGAATCTCCAAACCTGTTTGGGCAGGCCCTGGAGCAAATTTTACAAGAGTTTAACAGGACACCTGGCACAACAATGATTCAATATGTGGACGATCTGCTACTAGCAGGAAAAGATGAGGATGCTGTAAGACAAGCAAGTATCAGCTTGCTGAATTTTCTGGGGTCACAAGGATTAAAGGTTTCAAAGTCAAAGTTGCAGTTTGTAGAAGAGGAAGTAAAATACTTAGGTCATTTATTAAATAAAGGGACGAAGAAATTAGATCCTGAAAGGGTTAATGGAATTCTAGGAATAAAAGCCCCAACTACTAAAAGACAGGTACGACAATTGCTAGGGCTGACCGGATACTGTAGACAATGGATAGAAGATTATAGTGGGAAGGTTAAATTTTTGTACAATAAGCTGAATAAGGACGGATTACTCAAATGGACAAAAGATGATGAGGAGCAATTAGAGAAATTAAAGGAAGAACTTATGCATCCACCAGTTCTGAGTTTTCCAGAGTTAAAGAAACCATTTTTCCTGTTTGTGAATAGCACCGAAGGGACTGCCTACGGTGTGCTTGCCCAAGAGTGGGCAGACAGTAAAAAACCGGTGGCCTATTTATCCAAACTGCTAGACCCCGTTAGTAGAGGTTGGCCTAGCTGTTTGCAAGTTGTGGTGGCAGCTGCCCTATTAGTGGAGGAAGCTCAAAAGATTACGTTTGGGGGAGAAATCAGGGTTATATCCCCCCACAACATACGTGGAGTGCTGCAACAAAAAGCTGAAAAGTGGATCACAGATGCAAGGCTGCTGAAATATGAAGGAATTTTGATATCGTCACCCAAATTAACACTAGAAACAACCTCAGTACAGAACCCTGCTCAATTTCTTTATGGTGAATCGAGAGAGAAGCTCGAACATGATTGTCTTAGAAATATAGAAGAACAGGTAAAATTAAGACCTGACTTAGAAGATGTGGAATTACCCTCAGGGGAGCAGATATACGTGGATGGATCCTCAAGGGTAATTGAAGGTAAAAGAAAATCGGGATACGCATTGGTTAATGGAAAAACATTCGAGGTAATAGAATCAGACCCTTTGAGTCCGAGTTGGTCAGCACAGGCCTGCGAGTTGTATGCTATGTTAAGGGCTCTAAAGTTGTTAAAAAATAAAAGCGGAACAATATATACAGATTCAAAATATGCATATGGAATAATCCATACATTTGGAAAAATATGGGAAGAAAGGGGACTAATTAATTCTCAAGGAAAAGGACTGATTCACGAGGAACTAATTATCCAAGTTTTACAAGCTGTAAGGGAACCAAAAAACATTGCTGTGGTACATGTCAAGGGCCATCAGAAGGGAACAAACCCTCAAATTAGGGGAAATAATTTGGCAGACCAGGAGGCAAAACGAGCAGCACTCATGTGTGTATATGAAATAGCTAAGAGGGCGGACTGTCCGAGTTGCGGCAGGGGGAAGGATTTAAAGAAATTCCCCTGCTATGATTGCTGGAGTGAGTGGGGAGTCGAGGGAATAGAGTGCAACTGCTCTGAAAAAGAAACACCTCCTTATAAAAATTGTTACAAGTGTGGACCGGCTCAATCGCTGTGGTCGAATGGGCCTATTCCGCTCCCATTGCTCTGCTTTACTGCTGTAGAAAAGCAGAAAATGAAACAGATGGGAATAAGGGAAACTGAAAAAGGAGAATGGGTCCTTACCGATGGGCGTAAGGTAATACCGAAAGCAATGGCTCTGAGGGTGCTACGGAGACTACATGAGCGTACACACTGGGGTAGTCAGGCGTTGGTAGATCAATTTGCTACAAATTACATGTGTATAGGGGTATATAACATAGCAAAAAGAATTGTGAATGACTGCATAACTTGCCGGAGGGTAAATGCTCAGCACATGCGGAGAAGAGTTCCCGGTGGACGGGAATTGGCTCACCGACCTTTTGCAAAAATTCAATTGGACTTCACTGAACTTCCAAAAACAGGAAGATATAAATATTTATTGGTCATTATAGACCACTTCACTAATTTTGTTGAAGCATTTCCTGCGGTAAGAGCTACTGCGCAAACTGTGGTGAGAATATTGTTTCTAACAATATAATTCCCCGATATGGGATTGTGGAAACAATTGACAGGGGACCACATTTTGTATCTAAGATATCCCGTGATACTATGAAAGCTTTGGGAATCAATTGGGAATATCATACTCCCTGGCATCCTCAAAGTTCAGGAAAAGTAGAACGAATGAATGGGGAAATTAAAAGGCAACCGACTAAGCTGATGCTAGAAACAAAGGCTTCCTGGATAAAATGCTTGCCACTAGCTTTGCTAAATATACGCACCCAACCCAGGACCGATCTGGGAATCTCGCCCTTTGAAATGCTGTATGGCATGCCTTATGATTTGGAAGTACCCCCTGATCACCCCCATTTGCAAGATGCCCAATTAAAACCCTATCTAATACAATTAATGAATAGGCGCAAGGAACTGCAGAAAAAGGGCCTAGTTGCACAGCGTCCCCCGCTGGACATGACAATACATAAAATACGACCGGGAGATAAAGTCCTGGTAAAGACATGGAAAGAAGTTTCACTGACACCACAATGGGAAGGTCCCTATGTTGTTCTGCTCACTACAGAAACTGCTGTTCGAACTGCGGAAAAGGGATGGACACACGCCAGCTGCATTAAGGGACCCATCCACGATGAAAAGTGGGAGGTTACTCCGGGAACTGATGATCTGAAGCTCACCTTGCGACGGACCCGATAAGTATTGTGGGTTAAGGCAAAGGCCCTCCCCTGAAGAACACTACTGCTGCCAAGAAGAACTAAGACCTCGTAGTTGGTTGCAACCCAACTGACGAGCAAGGCAGAGGAGTGAATTAGTGGGGAAAAATGGGTCTCGGCCATTCCTATTGGTATTTAGGGGTCCTCGCAGTGATCACCTCCTGCATAGCGACTCAACATCACCCACACCAGCCTTTCCAGTGGAGTCTGATAAGAGGGGAAGACACCACTATGGTACAACAAATCATTACGGCTGGTGCCCCCAGTTTTAAGACAGACCTTTGCAAAATAACAACCGTAGAACAGTGCAATAATCGATCAGATTTCTATCTTTGTCCAGCCTCCCATCCAGGAAAAGGTTACTGTAATGCCCCAGCTCAGTATTTTTGCGCTTCCTGGGGATGTGAGACTATTGCCTCAGCATGGAATCCAGGTGGGGAAAAAGACAAATATTTAGCTGTCCAATTTGGACCTAAGGGCTGTATAAACCGCAGAGTAGCAAGGGGGATTCGTGGGGCTCCCCTCGTTGGGGGAAATTGCACATTTTTATGGATAAATGTAACTAACCCTATGGATCAGGGATGGATTTTTGGAAGAACTTGGGGAATACGATATTATGAGCATGGGGGCGACAGAGGAGGATTTATTCTAATTAAGAAAAATAGGCTACCAGAGGCACCGCGACCCGTGGGGTCCAACCGAAGTTTGGGACCACTTTATACGGTGCCCCACCCCACACAATCTAGCAAAAGCATGAGTGTGACCGAAACAACATCCTCTCTGACCCAATTCCCTAGTGTTACAGAGGGAGACATGGTTGCCCCTATAAGTGGCATGTGGAAAGTCATAAATGCTAGTTTCCAAGTGCTTAATCAAACCAACCCGGACGTAACAAGAGGGTGTTGGCTATGTGTTAGTATTAGGCCTCCGTACTACGAAGCAATAGGGGATATGGGGACCCTTGAGTATTCGAATGAAACTAGTCCCTACAAATGTAGCTGGGGACAGGAGGTTGGGATAACGCTAACTCAGGTTACGGGAAAAGGTAGATGTGTAGGGACAGTTCCAAAAGGGAAAAAGGATTTATGTAATATTACTGAAAATGGGTATCAGTCACATAACTGGTTAATTCCTGCAAAGAACACTAGATGGGTATGTTCGTCTTTAGGGGTAACACCATGTCTATCTTTAAAATTGTTTAACTCTTCACATGATTTTTGTGTACAGGTAGTAATTATACCTAGGATTCTTTACCATTCTGAGGAGTATATGTACATCCAACATGCTATGGCAAAAAATCACTTAAGGAGGAGAGAGCCTATTACGGCTGTTACTTTAGCCACTCTGATGATTCTGGGGGCTGCAGGAGCCGGAACTGGAATTACCTCTCTGGTAAAACAAAGCCAAGAATTTACTTCTCTACGCATTGCTGTAGATGAGGATTTGGCCCGTATCGAGCAATCTATATCAGCTTTAGAGAAATCTGTGCGATCCTTATCTGAAGTAGTATTACAAAATCGTAGAGGATTAGATCTGATTTTCCTACAGCAAGGAGGATTGTGTGCAGCCCTACGAGAGGAGTGTTGTGTATATGCTGATCACACTGGAGTAGTGAGGGACACAATGACCAAATTGAGAGAAGGGTTGGAAAAACGAAAAAGGGAAAATGAAGCCCACCAGAATTGGTACGAATCCTGGTTTAATTACTCACCTTGGCTTACCACACTACTATCGACTTTAACAGGACCTTTGCTGCTGCTTATATTAGCATTAACTTTTGGACCATGCATATTTAATTGAGTAATCGCGATTGTAAAAAGCCGATTAGAGGCAGCTCACCTTATGCTTATACGCACCAAATATGAATCTCTTGAACAAGAGGAACATGACACAGAAACCTTAATGTTGAGCAAACTAGTGCTTCAGAAATTCAATGAACAAAATTTGTTAGAAAAAGAAAAAGGAGGGATTGTGATAAATTAGCGGGTGTTTGTTCATTGTCTCTAAAAGGAATGCAGAGAATATACTGAGAAGATAAGGTTTCACAATTTATGGCCTTGTTAAGGGGAGGATTAAGAAAGTAGATAGTGGGGAAGGGGGTGCTGGGCAAACATCCTTGATGAAATAAAGACTCTGTGATCGCAAGGCATCGCTTCACTACCCCCTTTCCTGAGCACGAGCATAACGCATGAACACTGAGAGAGGAGCGACGACCCCCCCAACAACGGACTGCGCAGCCTCAAGAGATTCAACAGGAACTTGGATGCTATAAAACAGCGATGCGAAAAAAGGAAAGTTGCGTGCCGTTGCGGAGCGGAGACTCCCTGGCCGCCCAGCGCTGTTTTGCTTGTGCCTGCTTACTTAATTAATAAAATATTTTTGATAGACCAGAAAATTGCGTGGTCTCACTTATGACAGTAATATCTTTCATGGGTTTTTTGTTAGTATTATCTGTTGGGATTGATACATTCTTTTGTGATGCTAGTGCTATTTTTAGGGACATTGTATGCTGACAATACTGCAAAGACCAATCTCCTGACACATACACAATTAAAATACCTTTTGTTTACCAGCAAGTTCACCTTTTACCCAGAGTACCTCTTGCATTGGAATTGAAGTACATGATACATGCTGTCACAGTGCCGTAGTTCTTTACAGGGTTTATTTCTTCACTTTCGATTGTTTGATTTTTTATTTTTATCCTAAACCTTTTACATACACTTCCTGTTGGGTGTTTGTGAATTCGGGTGTTAAGAACTGTGGGGATAAAAATGTTGTTTTTGCAGAGTTACATTGTTTAAAGGTAAGGAATGGGGTATTGAGATATGCTTGCAGTGATAAGAAAACTTAGCGGGCGACCTTGTAAAATGCAGACAACCAGACTCCTTAGAACAATTAGGTGAAAATCACGGTGTTAAGTCAAGTCAGATAAGTGAAGAAACATTACCACTTCAAACAGTAAAAAAGTCAAAAGAAATTTGAAATTTAACAGGCCAGCAACTGAAGGCCATGCACTGTCTGTGAAGCATCAGATAGATTGTGAACCTGGATTACCCACTCAGTGGAGAAACAGCGGAGGGTCCTGTCATCAAAAAGTATATAAACTATGTTTTGGAACCAGTAGGTGCGCTCCTGCTTGTGGGATGCCTGCCATTGCAATCGCGAATAAATTACTGCTTCACTGAGATCCTCGCCTGAGCCTAAGTTACTGGCTATGGAGTGTTTCTCACAGAACCGGAGACCACTTCTTCTGAGGGACTTTGGTACTTTTGGTTCATGTTTGATACTAGAAACATTAGCCAGGACACATTCTACTTAAAAAAAAAAAGAAATCTAAACCTAAAACCACTCAAACACTTTTTAACAGACCTGGAAGTAGAAATTTCATTGCAAACTGGGAGGAATAACATGTACGAATATCTCTGAGCTGCAGCCTGTGCCTTAGAAGAAAGTACAATGACTAATCAAACACTGGTCTCATATAAGGGTGCCATAAACTAAAAGAAAACAAGATATCTAAACAGTCTGAGCTGGCAAGCTAAGCCAGTGGCTAAACTGACTTAAACTGCACATGAGACAGTACTAGACATGATGTGAGAAACTGCTGGACATAACAAATAACAATGTAAGAAGCCAACAAAAGATTTGCAAATAGTGCCATGAGAAATGGCTGGATTTCACAGGTAGTTGTGGGTAAATTATGCAAGGAACAAAAGAACTGCAGATAACTGGAATACTGGGGACCTTCTGGGGAGTAGAATGTAGTTAGGCCAAAAGTCCTTAAGCCACTATATCAGTAATACTATACTAAGATTACTTGGGCAACTTATCAGAAATACCAGATTTAGGTATGACTGTATCAAAACTGGGCCCAATAGGGAAGAAATAATTAGTGGCTGTTGTTTTTCTGCGAGGAGACCAAAGTGAAGAAAAGCTGGCATGGGCAGAGAAAGGAATGGTCAAGAAACAGAAAAAAAGATAAGATATGCAAATAATATAATCAAGACTATTCAGCAGTACCCATCAAGCAGACTTGTATTTTGTCACGGAGCCTTCAGCAGGACAGTAAACCATGCCTGTTTTTCTGACCACAATGTGTATCAAGCTTCTGCAATCAGGAAGACTATCAGTGCATATGTTGGCTAGCAAGCAATCACCTGGGATGGATGGATCCAGCATTCTGTTGTCCATTCCTGGTCTGTTGACATTGACATCTTCTTAACTTCCTTATAAAACCCTAATAGGTTGAAATTTCATAGAAGCAGCACCCCAAAAAACCCTCAGATTCTGTCACTGTAGTGCTTAGAATTGTAAATACCAGTGATATCTACCTATGCCAGACTTTAACGTATGTATTCATTGAGCATACTAATTCCCCCTGCTTTTTTTTTTTTTCTGAGTTTTCCAGAATAAATCCAGAGAGAACTTAAATTCTTCTAGTGAGCATTAGCTTGTGTTTATATATTTGTAAAATTCTGTCTGCTGGTGTGCTGTTTCATAATTATGTTGGGTTACAAACCATAGTTCTCCAAGACACCCCCTCCCCCCCCCTCCCCCCCCCATATAGGTAAATGTGTTGAGATTTGCAGCCTCTGTTAGAGTACCTCGTATCTGTTAGTTGAAAATCCTTGAAGAGAATCCTGTAGGTGTTCAGAGGTGCCTACCATTCATTCAATATAAAAGGAAATACAGGGGAGGACAAGAACTTCATCCCTCACTTGTTTACCAGTAACAGACAGGACTTAATCCTGGAGCCACGAAAACTTCCATATAGGCCCTGAGAGCTTTGTAGTAAGACTGGGCATAAAATGTAGCCTTAGTGCTTGCTTTGCACTAAGGTTCCTTCCCATCTGCTTGATTTATTCCTTCTGTAAAGTTTGTTCTTTCTTCCCCATAATCCTTAGAGGTGAGGATTCAGGATATGTAGTTATCCCAAAGTCCAAGTGGCTTTTAGATTGCAAATTATTCTTCTCCATTGCTAATCATGTATATTTCTTTGAAAGTTACATTTTTAGATCTAGGCTCTTGATGGCTGAAATTTTGTTAATATGCCTTGCATATTTGTAAGTGTTTTGTTTTTTTTTATGTTTTTCATGCATTTCTGGGGAAAATTAAGTTTGAATACATGGGCTATGTAAATGCCATAAATTACTCTTGCTGGGACTGCCCTTTGTAGAAGGGCTTTGTCATCTCTACTGCTGTTGAACTTACAGTGAGTCTTTGCCAGCTTTCTACAGAAGGTATATATATCATGCTATGCAATCAGATAATAGTGTCGAGTTCATCAATTCAGTCCACAGTAATGCTGCTCTGCTTTGTTGACAAGGACTGGTCAGTAGCTCCCAGGATCCTCCTTACTACTCTTTTTTAAAATGCGTGTGAGAATCCTTTCTCTTCAGTCATTGGAGACTTTCCTGGGCTGCCATAATTTTTCAAAGATGGTGGAAAGTTTTGCATCAGCCAATTCCCTCAGGGCCTTAAAATGCAGCTTGTCCAGTCCCATGGACTTGTGTATGTTCAGGTTCACCAGGTGGCCTCAAAACTGATCTCTTGTAATGGGAGTGACTTCGTTCCACCAGTTCCTGCCTTGAGGTTCAGGGACTTGAGAGATGTGGGTAGAGTAATTACCAGTGAAAACTGAGGTAAAAAAAAAATTGAGTATCTCAGACTTTTTCACATTGGTTGTCACTTGTTCTCCTCTTATTTATCAGGTGCGTATATTTTCCATATTCCTCCTTTTCTGAGCAACATACCTGTAGAAGCCCTTCTTACTATTCCTCACATTCCTTGCCAAATTCAGTCTCTAGCTTTTCTGATCCTATCCCTACACATCCAGGCAGCATCCTTATATTATCCTCAGGATGTATGTCCCTGGTTCCACTGCATTTCCTTCTCACTTTTTAGTTTGATCAGGAGGGTCTTACTCAACCATGCGGGTCTCATGCCTTTCTTGCCTTATTTCTTACATATGGGAATCGAGAGATCTTGTGCTCCAAGAAAAAAAAAATGTCCTTGAAAAGCTGTCAGCTCTGTTCTGCTCTTTTAAGCCTTTAACCCTTCTGCTCAGGGGCAGTTTTCCGGGGGGGGTGTCCCATCCAATAATTCTTTAAGCAACTGGAAGTTTGCTCTCCTAAAATTCAAGATCTTACCTCAGGATTGTGAATTCCACAAGGGCATGATCACTGCAGGTCCAGTAATGCTTCTCTTCTGGTTGTGCTGTCTATCACCTGCATTAAAAAATATCCTCAGTGCACTCCAAGAGTCTCCTGGACTGTTTAATCTTGCTGTGCCACTTTTCCATTAAATATCAGGGTGGTTGAAGCCCCCTAGCTGGATCAGGCCTGTGAGCATGAAGCTCCTTGTAGCTGGAGTAAGAATGCTTGCTTGGCCCCCAGTTTTTAGCCATAAGCCCTCAATGTGTTCATCACTGTTTTTAAAGAGGTCCCCCTCTGCTCCTCCTCTTCCTTGCCTGTCCCTTCTGAACAGTTTATAGCCACTGACTGCAGCACTCCAGTCATGTGCTTTATCCCACCAAGCTTCGGTGACACCAATTAGATCATAGCTTTCTAGCTGCACAGTGGCTTCCAACTCCTCCTGTTTGTTACCCATGCTACATGTACTGGCATAAAGACACTTAAGTTGGGCTATCGTCCGT
Source organism: Cygnus olor (assembly GCF_009769625.2). Classification (NCBI taxonomy): domain Eukaryota; kingdom Metazoa; phylum Chordata; class Aves; order Anseriformes; family Anatidae; genus Cygnus; species Cygnus olor. The sequence continues at coordinate 160,676,282 of NC_049170.1, read as the reverse complement.
GTCACATTTTTAGATGAACATACCCTAATTCCTTTTAGGCATTTCACAGGTGTTTGTTTCCCTGTTGATTCCTAACATACCAGCAGCCTCTGGCTGTTCTCAAAACTTCTTCTGGCTGTTCTCAAAACTTTTACTCAATTACTCAAATTACTCAATTACTCAAAACTTCATCCCCTTTCAGGAAACTAGAAGACGGAAAATTACCAGTGTGATTGCTAGATTATACATTTGCTAATCATCAGAAAGAAAGTGTTGGTATAGAAATTGCAGACTTCACACAGGGCAAACCACATTAACTAAAGGTTCTAAAATGTAAAGTAAACTTTATTATCCTTGAACCACAAAATAGATTTCTTTGGTTGTACAAATTTCACTAGTTACAGTCTTGATGCGCTAATTTTCCCTCAGAGTCTCTCAGGAGAGAAGGGGAGAGAACCCAGAACCTGGCACCAGGTACCACAAAGGGAAAGAAAAAAATCACGTTAGTCACCAAAACCAATCCAGGATTGTTTCCAAAATTGCTCTTGTTAAAAAGCATATGCTAAAATTAGATTTTAAAAAGGAAAAGCTCAAATTGCTGATGATGGAAGCAGCTATAGCTGCAGCTTGAGATTATCTGAGTTCCCCCTTCAAAGACCTGTAAAATTAAAACATGAAGTCAGTTAAAAATGATCCACTGGATTTTGGCATGAAGGGAGAGTTTCAACTATAAAAAAAATGCATCCAGTCATTCAGCAAATATACAAGCAGAAGTGCCTGCCACTCCCAAGCCCCATCCAGCCACTGAGAGGCTTAAGATACAACTCTGGTCTTACTGATGGACTGGTTCACCAGAGAGCACCATTGTATCTGGGTAGACAGATCAGACTACTGTCAAGTTCAGATGTCTTTCTCTCTATTGGAGGCAGTAACAAAAACAAACCAAAACAAACAAACAAAACCCAAACAGACAAAAACAACCAAAAAAAATCACAAAAAAAGAAAAGGGATGTTTTACTTCAGTAGTGGGCAGCAGAGCAGCAGACTGATTTCAGAGCAATAAGCGGTGTCAGTCTCCTCCACAAATGCAGAACTCACTTGATACAGACTGTTCATGGCCCTTTCATGGAAACCAGGAATCACACCCCTGCTCCTTTTTCATTTTTATTTTTTCCTCCTGCATGTATTTGCCCTGTTCTACGTGGGCAGGGGCCTGAAGACAACAAGATGGCAGAAAGCAGAACTGTGTAGTTATTGCAAGGCATAGGCCAGATTCATCTCACTTCATTGTGCTCCCTGCCTAGCAGGCACTCCTTGAGAGTCCCACACTGAGCACCCCTCATAATATCACATTTCATTTCACAGCTAGTGGGCAACACAATGGAGTCACTTACTAGTATCCTCCTATCTGTAAGACCCTATTACTCCTAACTTGACCCCAGCAATGCCATTTCCTACCCTTCCCCATTTCCTGAATCCTAACCCACTACCTTATCTGCTGTTTACACCTCCTACCTCTGCCACTGTATCCTAATCCCCAACTACTCTGCTCTCTATTGCTGTCACACATGCACACTGCTATACCCTTGCTACACCTTTTCGACTCCTTTCTCATTTCTGCCGCAGTTCACCAAATCAGACATGATGTGGACAGAAGACAGATACCTGGCCTCCTCTGACACTTAGAACAGCATGCAGGTAGAGTGGTTCACACTGCATGCACACAATTATGTGTATCTCTAGGTAGGTACCTGTCTCCCAGAATAGCACAAAATACTGTCAGGAGCATTTTTCTACATGGGACAGATTGCTGCACTCACAGAGGCAAGTGAAATGGAGCTGATGCTTCCTAGAGCTGGCACAGGCTCCTGCTTGTTCAGTCATCTTTGCTTGAGTCAGTTGTCAGTGTCAGAGGGAGGCACTTCACTAAAATTCCTTTTTTTTTTCTTTTTGCCTCCAAGCTACCTACTTCCACACACTCCCAAAAGAAAGTGAGGTGACACAGTGTGGGAGGTGGAAGGAGATGCTTCTTGGCAAAAGACTAGAAATTAAATAGGAGCAAAGGCTGGAACTTCCTTCTAATTCATACCAGAGTAGAAGCTCCCATATTAACTATTTAAAAAAATATCCAAGTTGAGGAAATAACAGCTGGAGCCCTACACACTCTTACACTCATATGTTCTCTGTCCTACCCCCTCCCTCCCCCCCAATATTTACAGGCTAACAAACTGCAGCTGCTCACTGTCCTACCCACACCTCCTCTCAATTGGCCATCTTAGTCTAGTGTTGTCCCATTTTGTTTAGGACATGCCCCAGTGCACTATTGGGTGAGAAAAGAGGGTGGTTCACAGCCTTAAAGGAAGTTAGTTAACCACAATGCTCCCTGGGGTGCTCAGTTCCCATCCAGAGTCCAGGAGGCAGTGCTGTTCCCGGAGCACAGGAAGTTCAAGAGCCCTGTGTTGGGCTATTCTATCACCCAGGTGCATCAGATCATCTACGTTGGGACAGCAGTCTCCAGACTGCGCCGGCTGTGTCGGAGTTTGCGTTTGCTGCTGTACAGAGCCATTTCTTCAAGTGCTGATGCAGTAGGTGTTGATGAATCACGTGTTAGTAACGTTTCCTCTTCGTCTGGCTGCCCATCTTGCTCCTGAGGAACTGCACAAACAACAGAAGTTGAGATTTTAGGAGAAAGTGTCAGGTTAAGTGTTTAGCTGTACAGTTAATGATGACAGAGGGATATACCCAGGTACTGAATTTGAGACAGTGCTGGAGTCTTTAAATGTGATTTGAAGTAATACCATGCCCAGAACTTTTAGGCAACCTGTACCTAAAGTACTGACTATTGTGGAGTCTGGGAAGAAAGTCACACACCTCAGGTGATATCTGCCCCTAACACCCAGGATTCACTGAAAACAGTATGGAAGCACCAAGCTTTAGGAAAAAATCAAGTACACTGAAGAGACTGAGGTGTATGTTAGTGCTCTAAGCATTTTGCTAGTTTCAAAAGAGTATCAAGCCTTGAAGAGCAGTATGAGCACCAGGATGGTATGCAGTAGCTACTGAGAGAGGTGAGCATTTTGGCCTTGGTTAATGCTGAAGTTGCATGACTAAAGCCCTTTCTGTGAATTTAGACTTCAACTTGGGTCCCCCATCAAAATAACTCACCAGAAAAGATATTCTGGCAGGACTGACCCTCAGTTAACTTGGTCTCAGGCCTTTCAGGATGTATTCCGCATCTGAAGTACACTGCTGTTAAGTGGCTCCTTACTCTCCTGAAAAGAACTGGTGCAGCTTACCCCATGTACTTTTACATACACCTGGAACATAAGCCCCTTGTGATAATATCGCTTGAGCATCTACTGTGAGATACTTGTGTAAAAAGGAAAAAAGTTTCATGAAGCCCCAGAATTTTTCCTTCAAGTACAAACTGGCTCCTGGGAAGCCTGCCTGAAGTCATTGAATTTAATAGAGAACCTCAAATACAGACATCTATGAAGATATATCAGATCAAAGGTGCACAGTCTGCTGATGCAGAGCTGTACCTGGTAGGCCACCCTCTGCTCTGGAGCCATGTTCCAAGATGTAATGTCCCCCCTTAGTTACACTACCCACATAGGAATATTTGTTATAATCCAGAAGCCTTCCTGAACTAATAACTGTAGCATCAACCTGTTGTTTGAAAAGGCCTCAGAACCAAGTGAACATAGGTGACAAAACTGGTATCTTGAAAGGATTCTGGGATTGACAAATAGATGACTGACTTCTGAACAAAGCAAGCTGGCATAAAACAAAAGCATTGGCAGACATGTAGATAAATTCAAACTGGGGAGAGGAATCAATGTGTCTCAGAGGGAATTCATTGCTCTTAGACCACTAGAATTTCTCAAAGGAGTCATCAAACATGCAAATAAGTATGATCTCAACACAGTGTACTGGACTTTTCAAAAAAATATTTTAATCTTCAGCTAAAGCTCTTAATGAAAATAAGCTGCCATAGGATAAGACGACACATCCTTTAGTGTATAAATAGATAAAGCATTGAAAAATTGTGGGAAGAAATTACCTGGCATCACAAAATGGAGTAGCTATCTATAGTAGGGTCAGGTTTTGGTAACTAATGAGGAGTAGAAGTGATTATGACTGCATTGAGAAAAATTGCTGATTATTCCAAGCTGTATTATCAGAGTAGTCAAATGAAACTCAGCTACAAAAAGTGTATTAGGATTTTACAGAGTTGACTGGGCAATAACATGGAAGGTGAAAATTACTGCAAATGTGTATAGATTCAAGAAAGAAGCAAACACCTCTGAAATTAAAGGCCTCTGGCTTATAAAATGTAACACCACAGTTTGTTGTAGCCTGGAGCAGTATTCTGGAAAGAATCGTGTTAGGCTTCTTTTATGTTCTTTTCTTGGCATTCCCAGTACCTCATGTCAGACTATCCCAAACCTTGTGCTGACATAGTACGTCTACTTTTACACTGTTGGATGAAGCTTAAGCTCAAAAAAAGTAGTATAATACTGATTGTGCATCAAATGCAACATCGTTAAATTGAAATCATGGTTCTGCATCAATTCTATAGTCATTAGGAGAAGCTTTCTGAAAACAATGCAATTCTCAGGAACACAGTTTCACTTTTGATTATTAGATATCAGAAAAGATGGGAGAACATTAGGATTCATTAGAGAAACATTAGAGAAAACATTCTGCTACTGCGTAACTCTTTATATACCTGCATTTGCAATAGTGCATAGTGCGGGAACTCAATACCACAAAGTGTCAAAAAAGGTAGAATAACTAGTTAGAAAGGCTAGATAATTTTTAGAGGATTATTCCGCTGATAATCCAGATACAATACCTGGCTCAAGACATCCATAATTAATAGGTCATTGACGAAAATTGAGAAGATTCATGCAAGCAAGCTCATTTTCTCTGATTGTTACTGTCTTTCCCTAATTTACATAATCATTTATAGCCAAAGATACTGACATATTCTGAACCAGTACAGCCTCCCTTATGTCCTTCCTATCCTGACAGAAGTCAGAAAACAATGGAAAGGAACACATGCATTGCAACTTGTACGAATTTTTACAATTTTGTGAACTTTTGTGAACTTTTACAATTACAATTTTGTGAACTTTTGACATTTTTGTGGTAAAGAATCTGTAAGAAAGAAGTTTGGAAAGCAAAAGGGTGGCTGCTGTTCTTGGGACCAGAGAGGTGGCTGTAGAGGCTCCATGAGGCTAAACTAACATACAAGAAGAAGGTGAAGGGATCATCTTTGTTTCCCATATGTATATGAGCTGCTGAGCAGTGTCCTAGACCAAACTAGTAATACAAGTAGTGATTAGACAAGCGTAGGACAAGAAGATATCTTTCCCATGTAAGTTGTTGTAAACATTAGACATAACAAAGACCATGAGGAGAAAAATAACTTCTTAAATATCATAAATTGGCGTTCAGTAATAAGAGCAATAGAAAGTTAAAATGGATGTATTTCTGAAACCTAACGATTATAAGATTGGAAAGCAAAAGCCACTGGCTGTAAGTGATTTGGAAAAACTGTATCATAAAGCAAGAACATAGCATGGTCCCACCCTAAAAGTGCTAGTATGTAGTTCATTATCTTCATGGCCTCTTAACAGCCTTGCATTTAATGTTTTTAAACACATTTAAAAGATGATGGTGGGGGACTGCTGCAGACCATGAAGTCAGACCCAAGAACGGAAAGGACTGTTTCTTAGAGCCCATCTGCAATGAGCAGAAAGAAAATCACAGAATGGTTGAGACTGGAAGGGACCTCTGGAGATCATCTGGGCCAACCCCCTACCAAGCAGGTTCACCTAAGACACGCTGCACAGAATGGCATGCAGGCGGATTTTGAATGTCTCCAGAGAAGGAGACTCCACAACCTCTCCGGGCAACCTGTTCCAGTGCTCTGTTCACCCTTACAATAAAGAAATGTTTCCCCATATTCAGCCAGAACTTCCTGTGTTTCAGTTTGTGCCTGTTCCCTCTTGTCCTGTTGCTAGGCACCACTGAAAAGAGTGAAATGTTGTTTTGAAAGATGTAAAGAAGAGGAATATGCTAATGCTTTCCTGCAGTCAGCAGTAAGATTTCTTGGAGTTTCTATTATATTGATTTTCTAGCATAAAGGTTAGGAATTGCTTATGAGTTTACAATATGGTCAAACAGCCATAATTCCATGATCAAGGAAAATTGTGATTATAACCCCAATGCATGTAGAGGAGTACAGAGAAGAGGTGTCGCTAAATGTAGCAATTAGACATGACTAAAGATGTATTAAATACATACCCCTTTAATTTTTGGTAATAGGTTTTCCCTTCCTTTTCCCATTACAGTAAAGAAAAATACAAATAAAAATCACTCCAATTATCAGGAATTTTCTCAGTTAAATATTTTATTCCAAATATTGTCTCCACATATTCTAAGAAAAATATCTGAAAAGAGGCAAACGCAGGACCAGCAGGAGGCTGGAACTGTTGCTGAAAAGGAGAGGTTTTTGAGTCCCAAAACAAATGATAATATTTGCCCAAAAATCAATGTATGCTTCATGAATTTTTATTTTTTTTTAAATCTATACGCTGACTGGAATGTTGCACTTCCTGGAAGAACGAGATGGGAAAAAAATGGAAACAAAGAAAGAAACAAACAAAAATTTGAGAGCTTTCATAGAGTCATTCAGGTTGGAAAAGACATCTAAGATCATCTAGTCTAACCTTTGACCCATACCAAGAGAGTCCAGCTGCATCTTCAGCTGCTATCCTTCCAAATCAATTTTGGAAAACCTGCATCCTTTGTGGTGTATATCACAGCTTCATACAATGGTAACTTAAGGATTAAATAAGAATTAAAGACTGGCTCAAAAAAAACCCAAAACAATCAAACAAAAAACTCTTAATAGAGCACCACTAGCTTTTCTTTATGGCCTCTATTCTCTATGAGGATGCAACAGACCAATGACAGGCAATAGTGAAGTCTGAAACCATTGTGCAATTGCTGATTATTTCTTGATCCTTCTGTGACCTGTCTTATGCAGGTTATGGAGACTATGCGAATGGACCACCTCAAAAGGAAAAAACAGGGTTGGTAAGTTTACACAGGCATGAGAAATAGATACTGTTCTCAGGAAAGTACGTTTTTTTTGAACGTCTCTACAGCAGAACCTCCTTTGGAAATGGTCTGTACATTAATCAGCAGTAGAGTGGAGTGCAACCTTTACCAAGAGAGATTTGCAAAGATAAAATTTACAGCTGAACTGTTTCTTGTGTAAAACAAAAGAAGAATAAATAGCTGTGGAATAGGCAGAAGAAACCCAGCATCAACTGTTGAATGAAACAAAAATACTATTAAGGAGGAGGCAGGCCCTGCTGAGCTCCACGCTACTACTTGAGCCACCTGAAATGATGTGGAAGACAGTCTGAGCGTGTCTGTTATAGCTGGGAACAGAAAGACATACTGTAGCTAGCACAGTCCAAAGAGTCAAAGCTTTAATTAGCGTTTATTTAGGTGACCATGCACAAAGATCCACAAGGTGACCTGAAGAGTCACCTGGCTACATCCAAATGCTCTCAAATCCTAAACCAGGATGACTTTAGTTGTTGCTGCTGGCAGTGAGATTCTTTGCTTTAGCAGAATGAGCACAAGGAAGACTGTGAACAATGGACATTATCCACTGCCAGCAGGTGCCAGAGGCCAAAGCTTCCCACCCACGTTCTACTATCATTTGTTACTCCAGAACACAAAACAGGAAGGAGATTAGACATGCTTGTAACACACAATTCTCAGCAAATTAGCCATCACTGAAGTGCAATGCAGATATCCTACCCAAAACTGAATGTAGCAAGTTTCAAGGTTTCATTCTAGAATGGACAAAAAAAACAAAAAAAAGTCATTGCTTCAAGCAGCAAGAAGTTGAAGTCCTCAGGGATTCCATACGCAGGCAAAGGTGAACTCTAGAACTGTGATGGGACACAAGCAGTAGTACAAAGAAGAATCCTCTGGCCATCAGCTTACCTGAGTTATTTCTGTCATCTATATATCTGAGGTCATCAGCTGCATCAGGTGACTGGAAAAGAGCAGAAGACAGAAGCATCCACCTCTGTAACAGCAGTGCCAGATAATTCCCCACCTCCAGCCTTCCAACACACTACAGAGAACTTTTTGCCCTCAAAGGCTCTGGTAATAAAGCAGCCAGGGCATGACCCTCAGTGAATTCACATGTTTAACCCCCGACTCCCCAACATGGGGGTTGGACCCGATCATCTCTCGAGGTCCCTTCCAACCCCTACAATTGTGTGTGTGATTACACATTAACCTTTTGAGCTGAAGTCAACCAGCCCAGTGTCTGAATTGTGAGATTAGAGGCATGTCAGCGCACCACATTACTCTCCCATTACTTTGCATGGGTAGGGAGGAGGGGATAGAAAGTGACAGGAAAGGCAAAAAGCATAAAGACAATTTAAAAGGAGTAGAAACATGGGAGGGGAGCAATGACATAAGACAGCTACATTTCTCTGAGAGTCTTGGGTCCTAATTCTGTACCTGCACTGTTCCCAGGCCTAGCTTCTTAGGCAAAAACAAAATTTTTCTTTATTCAGGTGTGTACAGAGAACTGACATGGGATAGAAAGTGCTTACATCCCAACGGGTGGCAGAGACAGCTCTGGAAAAATGGCTAAGTGATAGCTATGAAACTGTACCAGTTCCTCCTAACATTAAAGACTTCACAAAATGAAGCCTGTTCCAACAATCAACCAGAGCTGTCTGTAGTTCACCAGGTCAGAGTGACAACACAATGAAAAAACAACTTTGCTCATGGTCATAAACTTGAGGTGGCTTGAAAATCAGCACTACTCTGGGCACTGGCATAAATGTCCCAAGTACTGCTTACTTCACTCAAGTAGAAAATTTAATCTAGCTGTGTACAGGACTTCAAGGACAGAAAGGTCAAAGTACTCTGTAAAGGTACTGTTTGCATCAAAAATGGCTGCTTTTATTACTTCTAGTATTCTTTCTAAGTTTGTACACAATACTTACACTGAGCTCAACACTTCCAAGCTATATAAATGTTTCAGAAGAGCTTAGTATTCCACAGGTTTAATAATGACAAATTTCTGAAACTTTTGGCCACCATTGATCAAAATCTTCTTTTAGGAGTCTTCTTGTTCAGCTCAAGAACACAAGTAGAAACTTAGTTGTAGGATAAAGAATGATGGCTCTATTCACTTCTATGGAAAGCATTAAGGAAGTTTCACAGCTGTGAGAAATACTCCCATTTACGTATAAATTTTGCCTATTTTATGCAAGCAGTGAAATTGGTGAGGGTAGGAAAGAGTGGGAGATGATCTCAGTTCATTGAGTGACTTAGAAATAAAGTGAATGCAAGGTAGAAATCATGTTCTTCGTGAACAGCAGAGAGCAGAACATAGGGAGCTGTGTTGACTTTGGCATGTATTGCTGAGGAACATAGTGCAGCCAAATAGCATTGTGCTGATCCAAAGTGACTGACAGTTGCGTGACTATGGCCAGGAAGAAATACAGCCTTTTAATTAACTGCACTGCTGTGAGAGGTCCAGAGGAACTGCCTGATCACTTGGAGGTGTAGCCTTATCACTTAGAGGTAACTTCTCAGCTGCATAAAGACACAGTGCTGCACTATGACCTCAGCAGAGGCTTGGGGAAACTCAGGTAGCACAGGGCTGCCAGTGGGGCTTGAGTTGCCAGTGGGGCTTGAGTTGCCACTCCCACTCTCTACTCACTTACTTGGTACAAAACCTGGACAAGTGTGCACCACAATAGGGAAGGGATTCTTAGAGATCAGTGACTACGAAGGGCTGGGCAATACAACCAGCAAAAGCCGTCAGCCAACAATATGAATCAAATGTTTAACTGCCTGAGACTCCTCAAACTGGAACTCTGCTAAAGTCAGCCTGGCATTGGGAAAAAGACCTTTTGGGACCTGGAACATTTGTGTCATGGCAGCAGGTTAAAGCCTAACATGCCAGTATTTGCTAGCTCCCCACACACACTACAAATGTAAATGCAGGTATCTGCCTCATTGTCTTTTCATAAAGCTAAAAAAAAAAAAAAATTACAGATGTATAATATCTGCTCAAATCATCTGTCACATGCAATCAGTTAATGACTAAATCAGACAAATGCAAAAATAGGCAGCTCACATGAACGACAAAGCAGCTTAAATGACATGAGTTTTTTTCCCCCCTCAAGGAACCTTGCCAAGGTGCTCATGCCCCAGACTTGGTGTCCTCTTACCACTATTACTTCATAATTAATCTACAGCAGCATTACAGCATAAGACAATTGTCAACAGCTGCTTCTTGGGCAGGATGCTGGATACATTCCAGTTTGAAGTTAACATTAACTCCAATTTGCAACTTGTTGGCAATTATTTCTAATAGTTTTTTCTTCCCTTTTAGTTCTCATCTTTCACTTAATATTTCATGATCAGTTAAAGTGAAGATGCAGTTACTTTGTATTTGCAAAGGCTTTGACACTAGTTTTAAAACTGTCTGGAGCAACTTTTTAACAACTTGACTGAAGTCTCCAATAATTTCTCAATTATACAACATGGTCAGTTGTCATTGCCCCATACACAGCGACTCCGAAGAGTACTTCCTCAAGTCATTCAGCCTCTCTGCTGAAGGTCATCACTTCAAGTGCAGGCAATTCTATCACATCAAACCCTAACCCATCCAATAGATGGCAGAAATTCAGCATGCAGTTTATACCTGGATTTCGTAAACAGGTTTGGAGGAAGGAATAGCAGCAAATTCCCGGTAGTCAAACTTCTTTTCAGACATGGACTAGAAGGGACAGCAAATGAGAAGAAACAGAGAAGAGAGTAAGGAGAGAGAAATGGATGGAGAGAGAGCAGCACAGTGAGTGATCTACGCTGAGTTGGAAGCAGAGCGTCATTCTCAGTTATGGACAACAGTGTCTAGATACAGCCTCTGAAAAAAAAGGCAACTCATGGACACAGTCTTTCATCTATTCTGGTGTGAAGACAGGTGCTCCAAGTTGCAGAGAAAGCATATGCTCTAGTAAACTGCACATACAAAACAGGGTTCTTACGTAACCTAGTGTGTATGGGAAAATCAGTGGCAAGATTCCTGGTAGTTCTAGCACAGCTGATATTTCAGTTTGGAGTTGTCTGTATTGTGTGACCTTAGGCAAAGCTAGGTCCTCTTTCTGTGCAGCTGCTCCCACCATTCTGTGGTCTTACTGATTTTGACAGTTCTCTGCAACAATGTCCTGTTGCATTCATACAGTGCTTAGAAAAAGTAAGATGCTGATTTCAGTTAAAGTTCTCAGTATTGTGCTATTGAAGAGACAAGGGGGCAAAGTCTCTAAAGTAAAAGGCTTTCTGAACATGGAGATGGCGTAGAAGAACCAAGAGAGGGATGAAACAGTAAAACAGAGAAATGGAAAACAGATGCTACAGAGTAGCTGTAACAAAGGGGGATGCCTCTAGCAATCAGTATGACAGAGCTCCATCCACACTGCCCTCCTCTTCACAGTTCTGTACATCATGCAGCCAGATTCGGATTAAATGTTTAAATAGGGATCCCATTGTCCAAATGCACTATTCACATCCAAGGTGAGTAACTGAGAAACCCCAGGATTACAGGTAAGAGAACAGAAGCAAGCAGAATATGTCATACCAGCCTTCCCGGTGAAGTGACGTTCCTGGGACTGCAATCTGCAAAAGATAACACAAAAACATTATTCAGTGAATGTCTGTATTATATGCAACACATACACACACAAACTCGCACATTCCACTTAGCAGTATTTAAGTGTGATAAAAGACTAGACTCAGGGAAGACACCACAATCTCAGAATAAATGCCTCTCTCCTTTTTAGTCATGATGCTCCTTTCAGTTCTGCTCTGGTTCCCTGGAACCGTAACTCAAATGTATTGGTCTCTCAAGTTTTCTACGTGTCAGGATTATCTCCTATGCTAAGAAGTGTCATGTGCTTAGAAGGCACTTCCAACCTCAGCTGAACGACAAAACTGCTTTCAGCAAATCTGTTTTCAAATAAGTTAATCTACAGAAGCATTAACTTTTTTTCCTCAGAGATACAGATAGCTGTACAGTACCTTCCAGTGGTGTTGGTGATGGGGTAGGAACAGGTGAAGGTGACTCTGCCAGCTGCTCCAGAGTGCTGCGTTTTTTCCCCTCCTTGGATTTGGCAATGACCATTTGGGCTTTAAGAGCATCCTGTTCAAGGGATTTCATCCTGTCTCAGAAAGGAGAAGGGAGGGAGAAAAAGGCATCAGATATTGCCTTCTCTGTAAAAGATAATGCCCTCTTCTGTGCCCAGCAACTGGACCACAGTCAGGAAGCTGAGTGCACAAAGGCAGATTAAGCACTTTTGGTTCCCTGAGGCAGACAGATTTTCAAAGCAGGAGAGGAGAACAGCTTGGTTTGCTCTCACCAGACTGCTGTCCTGAAACACACATGCTGTCATGTGTGTTGAAGAGACAGAGCTTGGAGCTAAGCATCAACCCAATGAGATGCTGCAGGCCTTCTCAGAGGTGCCATATAGGAAGGAGAGCAACCCAAATTAGGAAAAAAGGAGGGGAATGGCCAGGACTCAGATGAATAGGGTTTGTTTCACTCTCCTCTTTGCTCTCAGTGTGTTGCATCTTAACCCTCTTATGCCATTAGGAGATTATGAAATACCTAAGAAAAAGTAGGTTCAGCCCTCAGAAATGTCTGCTCCCACCCAACCACACAGACCCAGCATCCCCCCTTCATTCTCATTAACTGTTAGTAGTCTGTGGGACCTTAGGGAAATGAATACCAACAACTGCTAAAAATCTTCTCCCTACCCCTAGCAGGCCACAGCTTGGAGCACTGCATTAGGATGTGGGGACACAGACAGGACAGTTGAGCATGCAGCCAGCAGGGTTGGGGCTGTGCACACCTGGATTGGCTTCCTGACCCAGGGATTCTTGAGGCGTGACTCTGCACTGGACTAGACATCTGAGCTGGCCTGGCCCCAGGAGCAGGTGCCCACTGTCGGGACTGGTACAGCTTCCTGGCCAGATCCTGCTCGTACTGTTTAATACTGTCTTCAAGAGTTGAGGATCTGAGGAGGAGGAAGAGGAGGAGGAGGAGGAAGAAGAGAAGGAGGAGGAAAAGGAAGAGGAGATGATGGTGATGAACATTACAGCGGACAAGCACAGGGAAAGAAAGAAGCAGATACATGAACATACCCTGGCAAGGGGAAGTGTGAGTCTGATAATAGGCATAGCCTTGATTAAAACAGGCTCCTATGTATCTGATCCTGCCCAACACCAACTGCTGTAGAAGAAGCAGCAACCTCCAGAGGGCAGTCTGGGATGATGTACCCAGAAGTGTTATCCTTCAGAGTCTAAGTAGGTGGGCCCTCATGTGCTGGGAGGAAAGGACTAGAAACACGCAGCAGACCAGTGGAAATGCCCAGCAGGTAGTTTCAAAGAAGTGTGTGCATGTATGAAGCAGACTGAGGGCATACAGGACATGAGTGTGTGTATGTGCATGCACATTTGATCGCCTCAGTGTACATTTGCATACATATATCTGACCACCTTTAGCATGCACCTTTGGCCATGATAAAATGGGATCATGGAATCACAGAATATCCCCAGTTGGAAGGAACACATGACAGTCATTGAGCCCAGCTACTGACTCCATACAGGGCAACCTAAGAGTTAAACTATATCTCTAAGAATGTTGTCCAAATGCTTCTTGAACACCACTAACAGGCTTGGGACCATGACCATGTCTCTGGGGAGCCTGTTCCAGTGCCCAACCACCCTCTCAGTGAAGAAGCTTTCCCTAACATCCAGCCTGACCCTCCCCTGTCGCAGCTCCATGCTGTTCCCTTGGGTCCTGTCGCTGTCACCAGAGAGCAGAGCTCAGCGCCTGCCCCTCCTCTCCCCTTGTGAGGAAGCTGCAGGCCACCATGAGGCCTCCCTTCAGTCTCCTCTTCTCTAGGCTGAACGAACCAAGTGACCTCAGCTGCTCCTCATACATCTTCTCCTCTAGTCCTTTAACCATCTTTGTTGCCCTCCTTTGGGCACATTCTATTATTTTTATATCCTTCTTATATTGCAGAGCCCCAAACCGCACACACTACTCAAGGTGAGGCCATACCGGTGCAAAACGGGCATGCACATTATGAAGGGTCTATTTGCCGCAGGCCCTGAAACACTGAGATGAGTGCATCCATATGCGCACATTGGGAAACCTGCCAAGATGCATATAGGCCTTGCTGGACTGCTGTTCCCCCTCTATATGTGCCTGTACCTTCTCAGTCACACTCTTCCTATGGCACCACTGTCAGCAATTGTGTGCACTGAGAACACTTATGTAGCATGGTCTTCAGTGTGTTTGTCCCAACAGAGGACAGGGGAGTGGGTGTGTGGGGGTGGGGTGAGGATGGGGGGTGCATCACATGTCCTATCAGGGCACTGATGACACAGGGAGAAAAAGGAAAGCCCAAGATGGTGCGAATTGATGGGGTCACAAGTGACAGCACACAGATCAGAGAACTGGAAAGAAGCAGAAGATAGAAGGTTAGAAAGAAAGTAATAAAACCAGTGGCATGCACTTGAAGAAAATACAGATTAGTGAGGCTGAAGCACCATGTGCAGGACAATCCAGTCCTCCCTCCCACACAGCACATGTGGTGCTGCCTGGGGACCTCTGGAAACAAGACATGAGACCCAGCTGCCATCATGTCATTGCACTTGCTCTAGCATTCACAGAAGATGGCTCCTAAGAAGACCAGATCTGTGAGATCTGTGGTAGTAGGGGACAGTCCATCCTTGTCTTACCAAAGGGAGCTCAATATGGTAACTGACTGATTCCTGCTGATGCCAATAAAAGCAAGGACTTAATGCTACCCAAAGAATCAGCCAGACACTTCTCTTGAGAGCTGAATAAAAAACTACACCTTGCTATCAGAAGCAAAGTGAAGCTGAGAAGCTGGTCTGCATAACTTCAAAACAGTTACACGGAATCTAACAGCTCAAAACCAAGGCAGCTCCAAGCAGCTTCTCCTCATGCATTTTCTTACCTCTCCCTTCCCTAGTTCATTTTCTGTGAACAAAACATGCTTAAAAGGCATGAAGATATGTGATCTATCTCCTGCCAAGAGTGGACAAAAACACTATACTCAACACTCACTAACCCTTCTACAGTGTAATGTAAAACTTGACTGTAATCTAAGCAATTCCAACAAATGCCCAGCTGACCCAGAAGCATCAGCAGGTGTATGGTAATGTTATAGGAGCAAATTATGTGATCAGTTAAAAAAAAAGAAAAAAAGAAAAAAAAAGTTGTTTATTCCCAGCATTTTTCAGATTTCTTTATCTGCTAGCAACAGTAACAAGATCATGTAAGAAGACAGACTCCTGAGGCAAGTGATGTACATTCTGTGACATGGTAGAGTCCTTGTAATGTCTATGTTTTCAAACGTTTGAACATGCAATGTCACGTTCCTCCACTTTATATCCACCATAAACAAGGCTTTTATTATAGAATTACCTGGACATGTTAATGTTTAGGCTTAGGAGGAATCGGAGCTAATACAGCCTGCTCCAGCGTATGAGGAAATATGCATGGAAAGTGGTGGCATGAGGGAGATAAAATCATAGAATCAAGCATAGAACCATAGATTGGCTTGGGTTGGAAGCGACCTTAAAGACCATCTAGTTCCAACCCCGCTGATGTGGGTAGGAATGCCACCCACTAGACCAGGTTGCCCAGAGCCTCATCCAGCCTGGTCTTGAACACCTCCATCCACAACTTCTCTGGGCAACCTGTTCCAATGCCTTACCACCCCTGAGTGAAGAATTTCCTTCTAACACTTAATCTAAGTCTCCCCTCTTTTAGTTTAAAACCCTTTTGTCCTATTATTTTCTGCCCAAGCAAAAAGTTGCGTTCCATGTTTTTTATAAGCCTCCTTTAAGTACTGAAAAGCTGAAGTCTCTGTGAAGCCTTCTCTTCTTCAGGCTGAACATCTGCAGCTCCTTCAGCCTGGCTTCATAGGAGAGGTGCTCCAGCCCTCTGATCATCTTCACGGCCCTCCTCTGGACCTGCTTGAACAGATCCACACCCTTCTTGTGCTGGGGGCCCCAGGCCTGGATGCACTATGGTTTGTAACCACATATTGGTTCTACAACACCTGCCCAGTTTCTAGCCCTATAATACAATGACAATGCCTCTATTATGGCAGGCATTGTTCATAAACTTTCTTCCATGTGTCAGTATTTTTGTAAAAGGGTTGTCCCTGCCTTAGTGAAAATACAGAACTTCCATTTGCAAACAATGCCTCCTGACAAGTCATGACACCGAAGCCATGGGAACTACAACAACTAGAACAGGGGTGTGATGCCAAATACAGCAGAACATTCAGCAAGTCAGAGTAGCAGACAGAATCCCATAGTATCTGGAGCACGAGACAATAGCACAGGAAGGAAACAATCCTGCCAGAGCACACTGTGGTGAGATCCTGACTCATCGCTGTACCTGTATGTAGACACCCCCATGTCTGGGGTGCACGTGAAGGAGAGATTGTTGAGTATAGATTCACTCAGATTGGAAGGGACCTCTGGAGGTCATCTGATCCTAAAGCTGCTCAAAGCAGGGCCAGCTTCAAAGGTATAACAAACATGCTACAAGAAGACAGAAATCATTCTCTTCCAAATTAAGGTTTTGTGTAACAGGTAGGCTTTCCAGTGACTTGATCAGCTTTCTGACACTGCAGGGTAGTGCACTGAAATTAAGGCAATGCTCCAGGAAAAAAAAATAATCTGAGACAGACCAAAGGGATTATCTAAGGCAATGGAACTGGAGCATGCTAAGAAAATTCTTCCTGAAGGACAAGAGCCCTGGTACTGTGAACATTAGTTGAACCCAGCACAGCAAAACTATAACCAGATAGATCTGTTATATGATCAAGTAACAATGGGAAGATGTGTACCATCAAAACCCTAGATAAGCATAAGTAGTCAGCTCTCATCATTGGTAATTCCACTATACATTTCTTCATCCTCAGAGCCTCAGAAGAAGGCAGCACCATTATCATCCAAATCTAACCACAAACACTGATATTGCTAGGTGGTACAACTCACAGTAATCCCTCCAACATCCTATCTAGCAGGCTGGCAACAATGAGTTGCTAGCAGTCGTGTTCTTCTAAAAGTTCTCACTCAACCCCCCAGAAAGACTGCTGCAGTTATCATCTGAGTGCCTGTTACAGGAGCATTCAGGGAAGAAAAATAATTTGTTACAGCAGCAGCTTGACTAATTCTTAAAAGGAATTATATTACACCGTAAGGGTCTGGACTAGCCTCCAATCTAAAGATCTGAGGTAGGAAGACCTCTTTCAAAACAAATTTTTAATCACTCTTTCACAGCTCATGGAACAGTTTGTGAGGATAAGAACGTTCTCATCTTGCTCATTTCTTGGCTTCAGTGAGTCTACCAGTTTAGCAACACTGAATATGTGAAATGCTCTTTCTGTTTTTCATTTTGAATGTGTCACCTCACAACTTTGATAAATACTATCCTTCCCCACGTGTTACAAAAGAGGGGGGGAACTGTGTGCTGAGAGGAAAGAGATACAGTCACCACCACATAAAGCTGTTTGAGTAGTGTATTTTATAAAACTCAGTCTTCATGACTGTATGAGCACTGTTGAACTATGAGACATCTCACTCATGTAGCTGTCAGAAGCAGATGAGCTCAGCCAAGCAGTAGATGCTTTGCACTGTTTGAACAGATTCAAAGTGCAACTACAACCTCTCCCAGCTTATGACATAGGGAGGTTTCTTTGTTTCCCATTTTTAACACCATGGATTCCAGGACATGCAGCAGCTCCCCTTTCCCTGAACTAGCGTAGTGAAGAGAATAGTGACAGTTCATCTGTCTCACCGTGCTGCCCTCCACATTGCTCGTTTCTCTGCCTCCAGAGCACGACGTTCTGCTGGAGAAAGCTCCTTCTCTTGACTGCTCAGGAGCTCAGGACTCTGCATTCGCAATCGCTCCTGGTGCCGCCGTTCTGCTTTGGCTGTCCGCACAGGTGCCACTGGATCCCCTGCTCCAAGATTTAATGGACTCAACCTTGGCAGAGAGAAAAAAGCAGTGAGAAACAGGCAGGCCTGGTTCAGTACAACTCTGTATGCTCTTCTGAAGGTGAAACGTGATGATCAACATCCACAATCAACTGTTCTGTACCACAATTAGGTCCAAGGATATCATCTTGGGAGATGGAAGGAGGACACAAAATTAAACTTCTGCTAAGAAGCTGGTTCCAATCAATTTCCCTTCTCCACAAAATTCTTCCTTTCACACCCTGTATTTGCCAAAAAGTAGGAGTCACCTGCTCTGTCATCTGGCAGTTTCTGCACAAAGGATATTGCTCATCTACTTACCCAGATATAGAGTTGGTTCTCTGTTCAGGCTTCATTGTCTCTTCCAGTGAATTCCTCTGTGAACTGTTGTTCTCATTAACCTCTGAGGACCTAGACCAAAAAAGCATGTCAGCTAACAGTATCGCAGACTGGCATACCCAATGAGTGTTCAGAATATCCAAGCTCTAGAATGCAGTAATTAGTTCAGTTTTAAGACACAACCCTTAATGCTTATGCAGAACAGCTTTTTCTCCATTGCTGCAAGCATTTCCTTGTTGATTTCATAACTGTTCATGTTCTCTATGTTCAGAATTCATTTTCCTCATTTTGGCCAACCTCTTTTCAGTGGTTTGTGGGGATAGGAAAAGGGGCAATGGTCACAAAATGGAGCACAGGAAGTTCTGCACCAACATGCCAAAGAACTTCTTCATGGTGAGGGTGACGGAGCACTGGGACAGGCTGCCCAGGGAGGTTGTGGAGTCTCCTTCTCTGGAGATATTCAAGGCCCATCTGGACGCCTACCTGGGCAACCTGCTCTAGGGAACCTGCTTTGGCAGGGGGGTTGGACCTGATGATCTCTTGAGGTCCCTTCCAACCCCTACAATTCTGTGATTCTGTGATTTGGAAGTCAACCATGCCCCCTCCACTAACACACACACTCTTCAAATGTAATACACTGTGCTTGCTGACAAGTTCTTGCCCAGCCCTAGTCTGGCTCTTTCCAGCTCCCTGTACACAATGGGCAGCCCCATCGTGTACATCGAATGGCTGCTTCCAGCTTTTTTGTTTGCTGATGCTAGATATGCATAAATGTTAACAAAGGACGATCAATCCTCCTGAGTTGTAAGTGAATGCATGTCTGGGCTAGGGACAAATCCTGAGAGATCTCAGAGCCATGATTCTCAGTGCAGCCACTCTATGCACACTCTGCTTGACACACTGAGGATTTATGTTCATAACCAAATTGCTGCATGTCAGGTCAGCTGAACTGTAGGTCACACTGCACTGCTTTCCAGAGGTTAAGCACAGGCCCCCAGTCACTGCTGCCCAGCTGGCAGTCAGAAAGCTTATTAAATGTTTGAGCCCTTATTGTTACTGCTCAAGTTTATTTTTATTAAATTCCAGTTTCTGTTTCAGCATGACAAGAAAAAAAAAATTCAAGATGCACACATTCAGCCTATTCCATTACCTCTACTTTGTACAAGCATGAATCAAAAGTCTTATATAAGCAGTTGCCTATTCTTACACAGATAAGCACTGTAAGCTTGAAGCTGAAAACATTCTCAGAGCCTTCCACTGTTAAAATCACTGCTGACTGAGCAAAGCAATCTGATGGAACCAGGTTTAATCTTCTCTAGCCTCCCACATTTCAATATGAAAAAAGTAGGGATAAGTAGGCCTTTGTACCAAACCAAGCAGCTGGTGTGCATTTGGCTGCTGTCCTTCTTTAGAGTTGATGAGTAATAGGCTAAGGTCAGCACAGAAGGTGGAAGGTTCTGAGTGCATTCATCATGTGAGAAGTTGCTCAACAGAGACTGGATAGAAACAATGGAGAGAAATAAGACTCAAAAAAAACCCAAGATAAGTGTTTTCAGCCTCTGTAAAACTGACCCCCCAAAAAAGTGTTTGGGAAAAAAAGAACATCTGTAACAGACTCAGAAGAGAAAGCCATAGAATCATAGAATGGTTTTGGTTGGAAGGGACCTTAAAGATGATCTAATTCCAATCCCCCTGCCATGGGCAGGGACACCTCTCACTAGACCAGGTTGCTCAAAGCCCCACCCAACCCAGCCTTGAGCACTTCCGGGGATGGGGCATCCACAGCTTCTCTGGGCAACCTGTTCCAGGGCCTCACAACCCTCAGATTAAAGAATTTTTCTTATATCTAATCTTAATCTACCTTCTCCTAGTTTAAAGCCATTACTCTTTGTCCTATCACTACACTCCCTGACAAAGAATCCCTCCCCAGCTTTCCTGTAAGCCCCCTTTAGATATTGGAAAGTTGTTATAAAGTCTTTCCGGAGCCTTTTCTTTTCCCAACTGAACAACCCCAACTCTCTCATCCTGTCTTCACAGGAGATGTGCTCCAGACCCTTGATCATCTTTGTGGCCCTTGTCTGGCCTTGTTCTAATACATTTGTGTCCTTCTTGTGCTGTGGACCACAGGGCTGAACACAGCACTCCAGATGGGGTCTCACGAGAGCAGAGCAGAGAATGGTTGAGGTTGGAAAGGACCTCCGGAGATCACCTAGACCAACCCCCCTGCTCAAGCACCTTGGAAGGGACCTTAAAGATCATCTAATTCCAACTCCCTCCCACCCTCACCCCACACAAAATGGGCAGGGACACCTTCCACTAGACCAGGTTCTTCAAAGCCCCATCCAACATGGGCTTGAGCACTTCCAGGGATGGGGCATCCACAACTTCCCTGGGCAACTTGTTCCACTGCCTCAACAGCCTCTGAGTGAAGAATCTCTTCCTTATATCTAATGTAAATCTACCCTCTTCTAGTTTAAAGCCATTATTCCTTGTCCTGTCGCTCCACTCCCTGACAAAGAGTCCCTCCCCAGCTTTCCTGTAGCCCCCTTTAGGTATTGTAAGGTTGTTATAAGGTCTTCTCCAGGCTGAACAACCCCAACTCCCTCAGCCTGTCTTTGTAAGAGAGGTGCTCCAGCCCCTTGATCATCTTTGTGGCCCTCCTCTGGACTCGTTCGAATACTTCCGTGTCCTTCTTATGCTGGGGGTCCCAGCACTGAACACAGCACTCTAGGTGAGGTCTCATGAGAGCAGAGTAGCAGGAAGAATCACTTCCCTCGACCTGCTTTTGATGTAGCCCAGGATATGGTTGGTTTTCTGGGCTGTGAGCGCACATTGCTGGCTCATGTCGAGCTTCTCATCCACCAGCACCCCCAGGTCCTTCTCCTCAGGGCTGCTCTCAATCCATTCTTCACCCAGCCTGTATTTGTGCTTGGGATTGCCCTGGCCCAGACACAGGACCTTGCACTTGTTCTAATACTTTTGTGTCCTTCTTGTCCTTGCACTTGGCCTTGTTGATTCTCACGAAGTTCACTAGACACACCTCTCGAGCCTGTCAAGGTCCCTCTGGATGGCATTCCTTCCCTCCAGCATGCTGATCACACCACACAGCCTGGTGTCATCAGCAAACTTGTTGAGGGTGCACTCGATCTCTCGTGACGCCCATCTACAAGAAGGGCCGAAGGGTAGACCCGGGGAACTATAGGCATGTTACTTTGACCTCAGTGCCAGGGAAGCTCACGGAGCAGATTATCTTGAGTGTCATCACGTGGCACTTACAGGGCAACCAGGTGATCAGGCCCAGTCAGCATGGGTTTATGAAAGGCAGGTCCTGCTTGACGAACCTGATCTCCTTCTATAACAAAGTGACACACTTAGTGGATGAGGGAAAGGCTGTGGATGTGGTCTACCTTGACTTCAGTAAGGCTTTTGATACCGTTTCCCACAACATCCTCCTCAAGAAACTGGCTGCTCGTGGCTTGGACTGGCGTACGCTTCGTTGGGTTAAAAACTGGCTGGATAGCTGGATCCAAAGAGTTGTGGCGAATGGAGTCAAATCCAGTTGGAGGCTGGTCACTAGTGGAGTCCCCCAGGGCTCAGTGCTGGGGCCGGTCCTCTTCAATATCTTTATCGATGATTTGGATGAGGGGATTGAGCGCACCCTCAGTAAGTTTGCAGATGACACCAAGTTAGGGGCATGTGTCGATCTGCTCGAGGGTAGGAAGGCTCTGCAGGAGGATCTGGATAGGCTGGACCGATGGGCTGAGGCCAACTGTATGAAGTTCAACAAGGCCAAGTGCTGGGTCCTGCACCTGGGGCACAACAACCCCAAGCAGAGCTACAGGCTGGGAGATGAGTGGTTGGAAAGCTGCCTGGCAGAGAAGGACCTGGGAGTACTGATTGATAGTTGGCTGAATATGAGCCAGCAGTGTGCTCAGGTGGCCAAGAAGGCCAACAACATCCTGGGCTTGTATAAGAAGCAGTGTGGCCAGCAGGGCTAGGGAAGTGATTGTCCCCCTGTACTCAGCTCTGGTGAGGCCGCACCTTGAGTACTGTGTTCTGTTTTGGGCCCCTCGCTACAAGAAGGACATGGAGGTGCTCGAGCGAGTCCAGAGAAGGGCAACAAAGCTGGTGAGGGGTCTGGAGAACAAGTCTTACGAGGAGCGGCTGAGGGAGCTGGGATTGTTCAGCCTGGAGATGAGGAGGCTCAGGGGCGACCTTATTGCTCTCTATAGGTACCTTAAAGGAGGCTGTAGCGAGGTAGGGGTTGGTCTATTCTCCCACGTGCCTGGTGACAGGACAAGGGGGAATGGGCTAAAGTTGCGCCAGGGGAGGTTTAGGATGGATATTAGGAAGAACTTCTTTACCGAAAGGACTGTTAGGCATTGGAATGGGCTGCCCAGGGAAGTGGCTGAGTCACCATCCCTGGAGGTCTTTAAGAGACGTTTAGATGTTGAACTTAGTGATATGGTTTAGTGGAGGACTTGTTAGTGTTAGGTCAGAGGTTGGACTAGGTGATCTTGGAGGTCTCTTCCAACCTAGACGATTCTGTGATCTCACTGTCCATGTTGCCAACAAAGATGTTAAATAGTGCTGGTCCCAATACTGACCCCCGAGGAACACCATTTGTTACTGATCTCCACCTGGACACTGAGCCATTGACTGCAACTCTTTCAGTGCGACCATCCAGCCAATTCCTTACCCACTGAGTTGTCCATCTGTCAAATCCATGTGTGTCCAATTCAGAGACAAGGATATCATGGAGGACAGTGACAAATGCTTTGAATAAGTTCAGGTACATTAAGTCAGATAAGGACAAATCCAAAGGTGGGTGCTGCAGTTTTATTCTAGTTTTATTCTATTTAGTGCAGCCTTATTTTTATTTGAAGTTTTATGAGAAGCCTTTTCTCATTCCCCAGCTCTGTGCCCAAGAATGAGAAAACAACATCAAAACAACATGGAGAACAAGTCCAGGAGAACCAGGAATCAATATCCTAAAAAATCAAAGCTAGGTCCAGCACCAAGGCTTATCACAAGTTAGCTATTACCAAAAATTAATGGCTCTACATACCAAAGCACAGAGCTGAAGAAGGTATTCTTCTGAAAAGAAAGAGCTGGAAAAACAAAACTCCATACTGTGTGGTTTTATGTTGAAGCTGAGGTAATGTCCAGCCCTCTTCCCTGAAAATTACTGATGCTGAGACACCTCTGACACATGTAGGTGGCACTGAGCTAGCAGTCTTGTCTTACCGAGTTCCTGGAGGCTGGATGCTCCTTCCATTTAGTCTCTCAAACTTGTACTCAACTCCTTCAATGATGACACTGGACTGCATGCTCATCTCAGGCACTTGTTTTATCATCTCATCCTCTTCCACTTCTTCTTCCAACAGAAGGGTACGTTTCTGCTGCAGCTTTCGAGCTGCCAAAATAATACAGACTCATCTTACATCACAAGGCACTCACTAAAACCCCACAGGGATGAAGTCTCTGGGCAGGAACTTATGCTCATCATCCCTTCAAGTCTGTGCTCTTCACCATTTCCTTTGTTTCTCCTCCACTCCACTAATGTTTCAGATGTAACAAGCTCTACTGCATTCCCTCAGTCCTGCCCTCCCTAGTCAATAAGCCTCCAATCCTAGAGGCTTATTGTAGTTTAACCCAGCAGGCAGCTAAGCACCACACAGCCATTTACTCACTCCCCACACACAGTGGGATGAGAGAGAATACTAGAATATACAAAAAAAGTGATGCAGAACCACCACTGACTGATGCCCAGACACTACCTGAGCAGCAACAACCCCCCCCATTTTATTGTTCCACATGACATCATATGGGATATCCCTTTGGTCAGTTTGGGCCAGCTGCCCTGGCTGTGTCCCCTCGCAGCTTCTTGTGCACCTCCATCCTCCTCACTGGCATGACAGCATGAGAAGCTGAAAAGTCCCTTACTAAGTGTAAGCACTGCTCTATGGCAACTAAAGTATTAGTATGTTTAAGCATTATTCTCATCCTAAATCCAAAACACAGCACCGTAGCAGCTACTAGGAAGAAAATTAACTCTATCAACTCTATCTCAGCCGAAACCAGGACTGGAGTGCTGAGGAACCCCCTCCTCTTGGCACTGAGTCAAAGGGAACCATTAGGCAGGCAGGTAGCTGCACAGGACCCAAGAGGAACAGGGACAAAAGGGGCCTGTGAATAGGCTACTCTCTGCAGGCAGGTGTTCTGACCAATCTACTGTAACTGCAAAGTAATAACGATGCTTGGCCTCTTTTATTAAATGCTTTTAAAATAAGAAAATGCAAGTGGAACACTTGTGCAAGTAAGCGTGCCTAATTCAAAACATGACTAGGGATCTTTATGACAAGATTTAGAAATTTCTAAAGCTGTAGTTTGCTGGCAGTGGGAGCACAAAACAGCAGAAATCTTTGGGTAACTGCTAGAACTGCAGAGATCCAGAGGATGTAATTTATGATTTTGAAGTATTTTACTGGGATATTTCTTCCTGAGTAAGCTAAAGTTCATTTATTATCTGGACAATCTTCACTGCGAGATTTCTCTTCCCCAGGTTTTTTTTTTTAATTCTTGTACTCAGAGTTGTCCTGATTAGAGATTGTGTTTTACACAGTAACAGTGGAGCAGCCAATAAACTCATTAAAGTTCACATATGTCAAGCAGTTACCATGCGTTTTTAATAACCACCCACACACTTTTGCAGGTCTTGGATTCCTGGTGTGTGTGCTATCTCATGCCTCCCATAGAGGTAGGATTCACTTAACAGGCCAAATTTCCCTGCACAGATTGAAGCATACCTTCTTCTTCCTTCATTTTCTTCAGGTCATCCTCTCCTACCAAAGAAACACGCTTGGGAGGCTTATCCATCTGCTGCTGCTTAACCTCAACTTCAAAATACTTCTGCCTCTCACGGAAGGATCGCTGTTCGGGGCTGTGCAGTCCACTTGGCATCGGCACCTGTGGGAGATGTACCAGCACTGTCCACAGAGTGACCAAGCCAAGGCTCTCTTCCCATACCACCCTGAATGCATGCCCTGTGCGTGCCCACCCCACTCACATGCTCCATACCCACACCCTCCTCCTCCTCCCCAGCCCTTCAGTGTGTGCCCGCACTGGGATCCGGTCTCCACACCCACAGTCCCGAAAGCCTGAATCCTCTTTGAGTCCCTGTCCTAGTTCATGCTCCAGTCACCAGAATTCACCTCTGGGGCAGTTTTGGGTTTCTCTGTGCTGGTCTGACCAGGCAATTCCTAAGGATACAGAGAAGTGGGCACACTCTAAACAGAGGGTTTTCTACCATCACTCCTCTCCCACAACTAAGTGTCAATGATGCAATATAAAACAGCAGCAGTCAGGGACATCAGCTGATGAACTGGTTCACAAAACAGTCACAGAATTAACACAAGGCAAGGCTGCTTCAGACTTCGCAATTCTGAGTAGTGGGCAAAGAGGATTTAAGTTAATTGAGGGATAAACAGAAACAGATGGTGACAAAAGTTTTTGATTTTAAAAGGGCAGAAACTGAAACTTACAGGGAAATCAGTGAACCAAACAGGAGCAGAGGGCTTAGCTTAAGATGGAGGTTTAGATTTTCTTTAAATCAAAGATATAACTACGTAAAATTTACTTCTAAGAAGTGGAAATTTCACTATCAGGAAGAAAAGACATTCTTATTTAGCACAATAAAATAACAGAATATTGGAAGAGTAGAATTACAGGGAAAAGAAGAAATTGATCCACAACATTCATCCGTATACCAGAAATCAGAAACTGTAAGGGTAAAATGAGAACTGCCAAGAGTTATTAAAAATCTCACCCCTGCAGATCACTGTTCAAGAATTCTGAATGAAAAGACCCAAGAAACTCAAAGTCTGACAAGCATCTTTTTTTAATTGACTTGTTTGACTAGGTGGACGTTTATGTCTAAAAGATAGCCAATATCTTGTCAGAATCAAGAAGTAGGCAAAAACAATTTGAGAAGCAGAGCCACCAGTCTAATTTAAGCACTGTAAAAAACTCCAGGACAAATATTCAAGGATGAAAATACAACATGAAAATAAATGGAAAAAAGTATAATGGAACAGGTGCAATGAGGATTAATCTAATACCCTCATTTGATAATATAATTTTTTAAACAAAGAACTGCAAAGATCTGTAGTCTTGAGACTACAAACATCAGTTTTGTGACCAATCTTGGTTAACATTTGCATTGCCAAATTAGAATCAGAAACGAAGGAGGCATGAAAAAAGTTGATGAATGACAAAGAAGACCAGAACACAGATTCGCAGAAATGCAGAGTTGTCAAAGGTCTCTGCACTTTATTTCATTCATCCACTCCACTAAATGGAGATAAGTACTGTTAAAATTCAAGAAGGTTTGGAATAGCATCCTGGAATGATAGGTTGCTTTGAGGAGGATGAAAAGAATTGAATTTAGTAGTACAAAATACAAGGTGAGCTACTTCAGGATCAATAATTGCTTCCTAAACCATGACACAGTAGCTAGAACTTGAGAAATCATCTGTGTACAAGATGAGTCAAGACATCTAACTCATGAACCTAGTTCATCCTCAACATCACACACAGCATATTTCTTTGGGGTAAACAAATTGCTACCTCCTTCCTACCCTCGCACTTCCCGTGCTCACTTGCAATATTTTATCTTTTGTGTGTTCCACTGTTTGGGCAACATTCACCCCAGTCAGCACTAGTTACCTGTGTCTCGAGCAGAGGGTGTGACAAGGGTACTGCTGCAAAGGTCTTGTATGCTTGCTTGACATTGATGGGAATCTCGTCAGGAGAGGGTGGTGATGGTGGCTTTGGCTAAAGGGACAAATACAGAATATAAAAAGAATCACAGATTTATAAAAAACCACCACCAACAACAAAACAAACAGAAAACGAGGGAAACACTGCAAAATCCTCAGCGTGCAAAGCCTGGAATACAGAAGGGACAGCTACTGCAGCCTTGTACAGCAAGGTGAGCAGTGGACACTATATACAGCACCACATGTAACATAGCCCCATTTTATTTCTTGGATGGTGGAGGACTGATACTTCTGGTGGTACAGATCCACACTGACTTCACCAGAATTTTGTGACTGATCTCTTCGCCAAGGCGTCAGACTACTCTCTTGATCCTTAAGGATTTCCAACCAATTCAACTAGAATGCACTTATTTGAATCAATGGGCTTTGGACGCTGGAATACAGCAGATATACAGTTGACTGACCCTTACTTAGAACTGAATTAGCCAATTTTAGTCTACTAAAAATGGAAGATAAGTCCTGGCTTTATCTAGTATTTCTGACTAAATGAGCCTTCCTCGTGGGAAGGGATCTATCAGTCTCATTCTATTTTTACTTTTTTTTCCCAGTGGCTATTGTGCTTCTGTTTCTAAAATGACCAGTCGATAGTTCTGCACACTTCAAGGCTAATGGTCATAGCCTCCTAAACCAGTGGCAACCCCACTCAGGGATCAATAATCTGGAGAAGAATAGACTTTGATCTCAAATCTTCCCTTCACTTATTCAGAGAAATGTCTGTAATTTGCTATAATTTCACATAGGTTTCAATAAAAGGGAAGAGCTATATTACAGGTACACAAGTCATGACAATTCTTACCAAGGCAAAGACCAAAATACCTAATCTTTCTCTCCCATCAACATACATCCCAGATAAAAATAGTCTTTGAAAAACAATTATTTTGCAAATCAAAAAACTTACTATCAGTGAGATGATATTGGCTTTTGCTCCAAGATGCAAGACATTGACAGAAAAGGGTTCTGAATGATTTACGCCTCAACAGAATGCAACAGTTCATAAATAAGGATTTAAAACTAACTGCTGTGAGGATTTTAGCCACAATTCAGTTTCAACAATGCAAGATTTTTGAATGGATAAGTGAAGACACAAGGCAGGCTGGTGAGGCTCTTTTATGTTAGAAAACTGAACAGGACACATTGACTATAACTCTACTTGTAGAGTACGGGTTCTTAATCAGGGCATCCAGTCTGATGCAAATTCAAAACCAGCTTTAGCTAAGGCACATGATCTTTAAACTACAAAGACACCACTGGGAGGCTGTGTTCAGCCTACCCACCAGAAAAAGTGGCACTAGAGCAGCCTAGGACAAGCTTAGCAAGAAAGAACTGCAGGCCACTTACAGAGTTCTGGATACTGGAGCACGGCTCAGGTTGCTGGAAGGCATTGGGGCTGTCCCTGTCCTCCGAATTATGTGAAGCAGCATTTTGACGCACTCGAGAAAGAGGCTGAATGACACCTGGTTTGGTCTGCTTGTGTCAATATCACATAGTAGGGGAAAAAGCAGAGGCATAGAGAGAGAGAAGAGAGGTGAGAAGTTTGGGGAGCAAGGCGTCTCTGGCATGCAAGTGAATAAGACAAATCCATGCACCTGAGCTCAATTCTACCCAATTCAAGTAGTTCAATTCAATTGAGCTACTGAAGCAAACACCAAACACCAAGCAATGCCTATGGTACAAGTACTTGTACAGGCAAAGAGATTTAGACAAGTCAAAGTGATAACAGGAACAACAAAGAGAAAGCCCAGGTCACAAGGAAGAATCTACCATAAAAGTGGCAGCTACAATGGTCAGAGGGGTACGGCACAAGTATGTCGGAGCTGGGAGAATGTACGCATCATGAATGGGAAATGCAGTTGGGAAACATCAGTGATAAATGGGTACTGGCAAAAGCCGGAGGTGCAAATGAATAGAGAACCAGCTAGGCCTCCAATTAGAAATGCAGACACAGATAGGAGCAAAGAGTGGACATAAAAGTCTGAGATTTGACCTAGATGCCATCACTGCTGGTTGTTGTGTGGAAGTGAACAAAACATCACATACTAAAGAGATTAGGAGCAGAACTTGAATAAGCCAGCAAAAAACACGAGTGAAAGCTGCAAGTGTAAACAGGAATAAAAACTGCAAGAACATTTGCATCAAGTTATCAAATTAGGAATATTTAAGTGCATTTGTACAAACTTGACGTGTAATGGAGGACTGAAGGAGAGTACAAGAGCCAACATTGAAACTTACACGGCTGAAAGTAAGCACACACAGAAGGAACAGGTAAGCTCTATGCACTGCAGAACGCATAGGGACATTACAACGAAGTCTCATAACAGATGTACTTACTGATTTACTATCATCCTGTGATGCAATGAAATTAATGGAAGCCTGAAAACAGAAATAAAGGTGTAAATGTGAAGACCAAGCCAGAACCCTTTAGCTAACCCTGCTCCATACAAACAAAAAAGATATAAAACTCTTTACCCACACCCCTCTCCCCATACCAGAAAAAAATCTTAAGTCCCATATCAACCCCTGAAATACCTTCTTCAGGTGGGGAGCCCATGTCCAGAGCCCTCCCACAAGAGGAACACTGCTCCTAGTTCCTCTGTGATGTGAGGAAGCACTCACAGCTCTCTGTGCATCTCCATGCATTGACCCCCACCCTCTCCTCTTCTGCTCCAGCTCAGCTGATCTTGGCCCTTGTTTACATCCCCTGCACTCTGCACTTGCTACTGCACTCGAGCAAAGCCATCAGCACCACAGCTTCTCTGCCAGAAAGCATTCCCAGATGCCATCTCATCAGTATCTAGTGGGAAAAGCCTCTCATGCCTTGGCTGGCTGCTCTGGGCACTGCTCTCTGCATTGAGCGCGCGGTGCACACCAAGACCAAGAGCTGGGGAGCACAGAGCTGGCGGAAGATGAGATGAGCAGCGGTGCCGGGTGAGAGCAGCACAGAGCAGCAGCACACACTGCACACCAACAGGCACTTACAAAGCGGGTCTCCCTGCCTGACAGGTGAGCAGGCCGAGTGGCTGCAGGTGTCTGGAGAGAGGTAACACCAGAGGATCGCCAGGGGAGAAAATGGAGAGAAAATGAAGAGACCAGGGTTCCTGCATGAGAGGCTGAGACAAGTACCTTTCCCAGCACAGAGACTGCAGTTACCCAGAGATGTCAGTGCCCCCCGCAGGTCCTTGCTGCCTGCCGTGGAGGAAGCCCCACTGCTGTCCCCTGTACATACGCCCAACCCCACCACAAACAGATCCTTCTTCCCCCTACCTTGCTTGCTCCCCATCAGAAGCTGGCAGAACTCAAGGCCAGGCAATACCATCACGATGCCAGCCTCTGGACAAAGGACTTGACTTCTCTGAATAATTCTCTGAGCTCTGAAATAAGCCTGTAAATTCTGGTTTGACTACAAGATGTCAAAAACAATGAATTTACATTAAAAATAGATGGAGACAAAGAATTAGAGATGCCATTTCTTGGAATTTCTACTTTGGAGCAACAACCTGAAGGTCAGTCTCCTGAAATCCCAGAAAACGTGCAAGCCACATGGCTAGTAATTGCCTTATGTCCTTCAGTATCATCCAGGGGACCTGTTCCATTTTGTGTAACATTCACTGTCCAAAGAGAACTAAATCTACCAGATATAATTTTACCTGACATGCAGGAGACTGCTGTACAAGGCTTTGATTCAAAAAGTATTAAATCATGTAATTGTGACAGAAAGCTCATGTACATAACACGGGTGGAGAATACCACTAGCAAGACTAATGCTTCACTAACTAACACCAAAACATCTTCAAGAACCTGAGTCATTAATCCGTAACAAAAAGCATCAGGGGTATCACAAAAGCTGCCCATGACACGTTGGAACTAGGGACATTCTAGCCAAATGCTAGTTTAATTCAAAAAAACCCAAACCAAATCAAACCAAGAATAAACCACCCAAAACAACAAACTCGCAGTGATGGTACTCAAACATTGAAACTTTGGAGATGGTGTCTAGAAAGATGTGGACTGTCAGTCTCTGAAGGTGTTCAGAATTTGAGTGGACATGGACCTCAGTAACCTGATCTAATTGGGTCTATTCCAAGCAGAGTCTTAGTCCAGAGGTCCCTTCCACCCTAAATCACTCTGTGAGCAGATACAGGGCCACCCTTTGAGACATGTGCTTGTTTTTTAACTGAGAGCGGATGTTCTTTAAATTCAGAGTAAATCAATATCACAGAATCATAGAATAGTTTGGGTTGGAAGGGACCTTAAGGATCATCTAACTCCAAGCCCCCTGCCATAGGCAGGGAAGTCACCCACTCGGGTGATCAGGTTGGCCAGGGCCCCATCCAGCCTGGCCTTGAACACCTCCAGGGATGGGGCATCCACAACTTCTCCAGGCAACCTGTTCCGGTGCCTCACTACCTTACAATGAAGATTTTCCTCCTAATGTCTAGTCTAAATCTATCCTCTTTTAGTTTAAGATCGTTCCCCCTTGTCCTATCATTATCTACCCGAGCAAAGAGTCCTTCTCCATCTTTTTAATAAGACCCCCTTTAAGTTTTGAAAGGCTGCAAGGAGGTGTCCCCAGAGCCTTCTCTTCTCCAGGCTGAACATCCCCAGCTCTCTCAGCCTTTCTTCATATGAGAAGTGCTCTAGTCCTCTAATCATCTCTGGACTCGTTCCAGTATGTCCATGTCCTTCTTGTGCTGGGGGTCCCAGAGCTGAACACAGTACTCCATATGGGGTCTCACAAGAGCAGAGTAGAGGGGGAGAATCACCTCCCTCAACCTGCTGGTCATGCTTCTTTTGATGTAGCCCAGGATATGGTTGGCTTTCTGGGCTGCAAGTGCACATTGCTGGCAATATCTAGATTTCTTTCTGATGTAGAAGGAGGAGTAACATCTTCACCCCAAGAATACTTCTTGATAAAAAGACCTTAATCTCAAAGAAAACTGGCAGGTAAACTGCCCAAAATACACCTCTGAGGATCTGCTGTCAAAAAAGCAAATAAACAAACATATGGAGCTGAAACAGAATGCACTGAAATACCATTACTTTAACAAATAGTATCTTCTTCCAATCTTACTGTGTATCTGGTGCTCACTTGATATCAAAGGATCTAAGAATCAAGGAAGATGCAAGATAGGCTACGGAGGCAATAGAAGATGGAGTGAGCTATTGCTCACTACAGCTCCACAGTTGTATTCGCTACCCCCAGCCATGTGGTCCTGACCCTTCTCCTTTGTCAGTGTTAATGGTCACCTCACCCCAAGATGATGTGATTCACCTCATTGAGCAGGCTAAAAATTAACAAAGCAAAAAAGTAGATAGCTTTTGTCAAGCTCAGGTTGCTGATATGACTGAGCCAAAGATCTGTTAGCTGCTGGGTCTGAATAGTAGGAGTGCAGTCATACTCCAAAAGGAATGCAACAGATGCAAAATGAGTAAGAACAGAGTACACAGTACCATTTTCAACTCATTACAGCTCTGTATTGGATTTACGTGGTAAGATTTTGGTATGCGGGGGCTGCAGGAGTGACCTCTGCGAGAAGAATCCGGAAGCTGCTCCATGTTAGATAAGGGCCAATTTCAGCCAGCTCCAAAGGGACCCGCTGCTAGCCGGAGTTGAGCCAGTAAGCAATGCTGTTTGCGCCTCCGTGAGAGTAGACTTAAGAAATGGAAAAAACTGCTGCACAACAGCCGGAGTAAGAACCAACCCTGCAGACACCAAGGTCAGTGCAGCAGGAGGGCAGAAGGTGCTCCAGGCACGCAGCAGCAGTTCCCCTGTGGCCTGTGGAGAGGCCCCTGGTGGAGCAGGCCGTCCTCCTGCAGCCCATGGGTCCCACATGGAGCAGATCTCCATGCTGCAGCCCATGGAGGAGCCCCCTGGTGGAGCAGGTGGATGTGGCCTGGAGGAGGCTGTGGCCTGTGGCGATCCCCTGCCGGAACAGGCCCTGGGCCGGAGCTGCAGCCCGTGGAGAGGAGCCCACGCAGGAGGAGGCGATCTGGGGGGAGATGTTGCCCATGGGGAACCCATTTGGAGTATTTTGCTCCTGATGGATGGAGCCCATGGTGCAGACCCATATCAGAGCAGTTCTTGAAGAGCTGCTGCCTGTGGGAAGCCCATGCAGGCTCAGTTCAGGAAGGACAGCATCCCATGGGAGGAACCCCATGCTGGAGCAGGGGAAGAGAGTGACTGTGAAGGAGCGTCAGAGACTAAGTGTTATGGACTGACCACAGTCCCCGATTCCCCATTCCCCTGTGCCGCTCAGGGGGATGATGTAAAAGAGGGTGGATGGGGGGAAGGTGTTTGTAGTTTTGTTTGTTTGTTTCTCACTGCTCTAGCTTGTTAGTAATAGGTAATACATTTCACTAATGTCTCTATGCTGACTGTTTTGCCTGTGACGATAACTGTTGAGTAATCTCTCTGTCCTTATCTCAACCCTTGAGACCTTTCTACTGCATTTTCTCCCCCTTTCCCTTTGAGAAGGGTGAGTGAGAGAGCAGTTATGGTGGAGCTCAGCTGCCCAGCTGAGTAAAACCACCACAACCTCTTAATACAAAATACAGTTACACATAATGCCTGTAAAGGGAAAATTTCAAAATCCACTTTCAAAAAGAGTGGTCTCATTTCAAAAGGCTTAACTTGCGAAACCTACTGCCACAGGATGAAAAGTGAAATCAAAGACTTTGAAAGATTTAAAAGAAAAGATCATAGCTGATATGGGTAAGAAGAGTTTGCAAGGATAAATAATGCTGTCAAACATCAAAAGTTGCATGAAATTAAGACAAAAAAAAAACACCCCACATTTCAGATTGAAAACTAGCCTCTAACCAAAGTGTTTTAGAAAATCATTCCCTAAACATAGGCTAACCTATAATTGTCTGCTGCAGATTTGATTTTCTTCTGAAGAGATGATGTGGGTTGCCAGCAGAGTCACAGACAAAACTAGGGATAAGTCTGGGAGACCAAGTAGCAATGGTTTACAGACATGAGATGATTCTCCAAATCCTGACTTCTCCATTTCTTCTAAAGTACCAATTGACATAATTTAATACAGTCTCATGTAAAGCATTGGTGAGGCCACTCTCAAAAAAGATAGACAACTATCATTTTGTAGTCACTCTAGGTACAACCCCGGCTCATTACCCTAAGAATTAAATTAACCCTCAGAGCAATAACTCTCCACTGAGTTTATGACTAGCTAATTATATTCCTAGGTCTCTGAGATATTTTGAAAAAGCAGACCTCTTTCCCTAGCTCTCTAGATGCCTCCTGTGGTGGATATTTCACCACCACAAAGGTATCACTCTGAAATACAGAAATTAATCTTGGCTTCTTCTGCCTTTCTGCCCTGGTGCTGTCTTTTCCTGGACACATGCCAGCCTGCCCTTCCCCACATTGCCAGTCCTGGGTGCAGTCTCACCTGCTGGTTACTAGGAGAATACGGGGTTTCCCTCCGGGAAATTCCTGTCCCAGACTCGCTGACAGGAGCCTGCAAGAGAGAAGACAAAGATAGTTACTGTACAGCAGCAATGTCCATGTATCTCCCTTTGCAGTGACACCAGGAGGCAAGGGAGAACACTGATATCCAGCCTGATGCCAGCTATTGGCCACTTCACCGCAAGAAACTAGAGTTAGCATTGGTCCAATGACAGTTGTTACGTGGCAGAAACTTGCAAAAAGTACTAGAAATAGCAAGGGAATTACATTGAACATTAGAACTCAGATCACATCAAAATGCCTTGCAAGGCCAACTGAATTAGGTTGAAGCTTTCTGCCTTGTAAGACATTCCTGGAATCTTCTCCCCCCAACCTCCTGTTAGCCCTCAACAGGCTGGACCACAGTTTAGACAGACATTGTGTTGTATAGACACCCAGCAACAAAAGCCGCTCCCAACTGAAAGGAGACAAGATTCATCCCCAGCCACATCCACTGTAGACCCTTTATGAGCAGAGGAGCATAGGAAAGACAGGGCTCTCACCCCTCCTGCAGGAGCCTATGACCAGCAATGCTCTGGCTGAGAGCCAGCCTACATCCAGCCCCAACAGCTGCAACAAGACAGCAGAGCCCCCGATAATTACCATACTGTGCACATGAATAAGGAGCATGATTTGAAAAGTATTTTAGATGCCTAAAGATGGAAACAAGTTGTCTGGGATTTAGACAATTGTTTAAGTAAATTTAGGCTTTTGCAATTAATAGCATACTCATGTACTAGTGAATCCTGTTAACTGGATTCAGGTCAGCCTTGGGCAACTGTATTTCTACTGACCAAGCCAGGAGATGTAATCTGAGGTCTATATTGAAGAACAGAAAACATCTGATTCTTCTTAGCACTCTAGTGACAGAGATGTGGCAGTCTCAACACATCTACTTCCATGCCACTGCTACACTCTCACTCACCTTGCTTCTTAGTACCTCTGTCCAACCCCTCCCTTGTGCGACAACACACAGCCTACCAATCCATCAAGGAGGGAGCTGTTCTACAAAAAAAAAATTCTGAAAAGAAAATACTTAAACTCCCAACGCAGCTGACATACAATTCTGGTGTCAGCACACAGGAGGAGCACATACAGACAAGGGGAATCAATCCCTTTCAACAGCAATGTGGAATTAGATTAGCTCAAGCTAACTGTGACGCCCACCTCCAGACTGATGATAGCTGATCTGGCATAAAACCTGCCTTCAAAAAGGGCCAGTGCTTTGTAACCCCTGCTTTTTTGAATCAACTCTGAAGGTGGATATATTTCTATTATGTCCATACCACAGACTTTGAATATACTGAGAGGTTACAGAGATTCCACTGCATGCCTTGTCCTATTCTTAAAATGCCTACACATATGTGAAAAACAAATTGTCACCAAGGAACTAGGCTATAAACATCTAAGAAAACTATAGCTAGGTGTTGTTTTGTTTTGTTTCCTTCTCTGTGTGTGTGTGTGTGTGTGTATTGGGTGGGGTATGGTGTTTGCCTAGTGTTCTTTTGCTTCTCTTGCTCTTTGGATCTCCCCCAAAAGGCTCAGAAAGGAAGAAGGGAAGTGGGTGTGGTGCTAATCCGGAGCACGCAAGTTTCTGGGCCTAGTCCTCCTTGCTCAGCTATTCGTTTGCTGTGCAGCAGTAAAGAAGCTAAATACAAACAGATTTTCCACAGTGAAAAGCAAAGCTCTCCCTTGAAAACTGAAAGCCTAGATATATTGAAACACGTCACTTCAAGGAACAGCATGCTCCTGGGCTGTAGATTAACTATGTCAGCTGCACTGCCTCTTAGCTTTCAGGGGTCTAAAAATGTCTGTGTTTGTTCAGGCCCAGATACAAACGTGTGACACCATTACCCTTCTTCTACAAGCCCTGCCAAATTCCTGCTCTCACAACTACTGTAGACAAGTAACACCATTGTTCCTGATTTTTGCCTGCCCATAGAGACACTGGTGGAGCTGGGGAGGGAGGGGGGAAGAGAAGGTCCTCCCCAGTCCTTACATCACTGCCTCCTCACAAAGAGGGGCTTAGCAGCATGCATACTTGGCAATAACTGGGGTTCATTAGTGGCTGGAGGACAATTCACTGACTGTCAGTGAATGACTGCCACTGCACACAGAAGCACGTATGTTAGATGGGACCAGCCCCTGCACAGGCCTCGTGCTGCCTGGCATCTGGGGCCCAGTGCATGCGCAGTGGTTTAGTAGGAGGCAGGTGGCTTTAACTGTGTGATTGCATGCCACACACAGCATGCCATGGGACTCCTTGCCTTGAAGTAAAGGTTGGTCTTCAGCACTCCCTCCCTGCCATAGCCCAGGGGTGGGCCCCCCAGACAAGCCTTGCCTGCTGCCTTCCCCTTTCGGTTAGCCACCACAAAGGGGTTCTCACTGAAGAGGATTGGCTGAGAGTCGATCATACACTCTTGCTCTGGCGTCTTTGGCATCTGGTCCTGGGACAGGGGACAACCCGTGGGATCCTGCTTGTCTAGCTGGGGCTTTTCTGCCCCACTTGCACACTGGTTGGGTGATGCAGGGTCCTGGGGAAGGCCAGGCAC
Organism: Cygnus olor; assembly: GCF_009769625.2. Lineage (NCBI taxonomy): Eukaryota > Metazoa > Chordata > Aves > Anseriformes > Anatidae > Cygnus > Cygnus olor. The sequence goes on along the minus strand of NC_049170.1, from coordinate 160,638,954 downwards.
ACGTCTGTTGATCAGGCCTGCAGCTGTTTCTGGGGAGGAGTCCCGGCTATCCTGGGCCACTGGTGGAGACAGCATAGTGCAGTCACCCTCCATTCTGGAGCTGGCCCTATTATACTGAACAAGCTGCGAGGAAACAAAATGATATGAAAGACATGAAGAGAATAAAGGAGAGGAGGCAGAAAATAGAGAGCAGCTGCTGACGCTGAAGGATAGGGGAGAGAAAAATTTCAGTACTACTTCCCATACTACCATCCCCTCCCTCTCTTCTACTCTATCACCGACCTTGTGATCCTTAATACAATTTCCAGGAGACGACTTGTTCTCACAGCATGCAATACATACACCAAGTAATCAACAGGCACATGCATACTCCCTGCATTTTTCCAGCTCTCATACATATTCCAGCTTGCATTTCAGCAGCTCAACAACACTGCTGCTCCTTAGCTAAAGTGACCGCCAAAACCTGCACAAGCACAGTCTTCCACCTCACCACAGCACATTCTCAGCTCCACCATTACATAGCCAAACATCACCTGTCTCACCCCAGCACACTTCCAAGTAGCTCCAGCACTATCTTACAGAATAACATCTCGCATCTTGCTCCAGTGCACTTCCATACAGTCACACAATAACACCATATTGCTCACCCCATGCAGATCCATCATATCTGCATGCACAATCATTCTTTTATGGTCCCATTTCATCAATATGCATATCAACTGCTAGTACCAGAGAGCTAAATAATAGCTAACAGAGCACTGATCTCTTTCAGCACTCTTATTGAAGGCAGAACTGAAACAGAGTTCCAGTTCTGCCTAGGATCAACTGTACCCATCCAAGATGAAGCACTGACCTTTCCTCTTCTAATACTATAAAAGAGTGCTTGTTACCCCAGCCAAAGCCTTCTTCAGGGAAGCAGAGATAATCACAGAACAATGTTCCAAACTCCTTCTGTCCAACTGCCTGCCTGCTGTGGAGCAGAAAGACCCCTTCTGCTTAGAGCACATTCTCCAGTTCCTGTGTCATGGCAGCGGTCACAAAAATAGCTCTCAAGGGCTGGGTGGGCTGGTGACTACAATGGCAGCTGAGAGGCTCAGGAATTTCTGAGGCCCTCCCCCAGCCCCTCAATCCCAACCCAACCTAATGCAGTAGATGGCAGAGCCCTGGCTCATATCAGATTTCTTCAGACAATGAAGCCTGTGCTACCCTTAGAAATACTGTTATTGTAGCTATGTCACTTTCCAATGTAAGACTGCTATCAAAAAAATCACACACCCCCAACCAAAAATCCAACCTTATTTTCCCAAAGTGCCATAATCTACACTAGCAGAGCTGTAGTACACACAAAGTTACACCAGGCAAAAAGCATTTTCAGGAACATTGTTTGTTTGTTTGCTTGTGGATGCAGTAATGAAAACACTACTAGCAATCCACCACTGCAAGGTGGGTTTGCTGGTCCTACAGGCAGACCACTCTGGCACTACTGCCACTTTCCCTTGCCAAACAGGAGAGTACAAATACTGATCAATGTGTATTCCTGGTGAATCCCACAATCACCAAGGCCTACCTTGCTCACACAAAGGGAAAAAAGATAAATGACACTTTTATGGCACTGTGGAGGTGGTCATCTCACCAAGACTGCATGAGGTCTGTTAGACCTCAAAGCCCTGTTTTGTTCACAGATATGACTGGAACTGAGCTTCACACATTCCTCCTTTAATCTCCAGCACTACCGCTGCAGCACTGTATTCTAGTGCAGGATGCCCTGCTCCCTCCTCTCCACAGTGGACTATTTTTATCAAACAAGTAACAATTTCTGTTTTGGGTAAGCAAAGATTTTGGCAATGCAGTGTGCCGTGGAGCTGTCATTCCACAGTCCAGCAGAGAGGACAATAATGTTTTACCATGCATCCTCCATGGAAAATGCATTTGCAGTTCTGATCTATCACTTTGCCCTAACCTGAAATCTCACTGCTACAAAGAAAGAATCAATGACTAGAAATTGAACAGATTCAGACTAGATAGTACAGACTAATTAAATAACAATGGTGACCTGTTACTGACAGATGTAAAGTCTTCTCCATTCTTTTAGTCCAGAAAGCAAAATAAGAGTTTAAATGTTTTGTTGTGGCTAGACACAATCTTTCATGGGTAGTTTTCATGCCTGTAATATGCAGAAAAATGAGAGACTACAACAGCTCCTTTATTAAAGTGATGGTATTATCCTGAATTTCTAGTGCACTGGGTGCTCTGCAGGACGTGGAGTTACTGAGAAGCTGGCATGGCCAGAGGGCATCACTGAGAAGAATATTCTTACGCAGCTTTCAACTGAACATTTGTAGTTGGGATTTTAAAGCCATACAAACACAAAAGGCATTCAGCACAGTAAGCCTTTGTAACTCTTAGTCACAAAATGACCGATACACAGCAATACGGACTAATCCAAGATGGACAACCGTCTGCCCCTTCTTTAGGCACAGTTCTTGGGGCATCCCCATGAGAAATTCCACCTGCAAACTACAGCAAAGATATAGCAGAGGTCTGCACCTACTCCTGCTCAACAGTGTGAAGAACAGCAGGCCCTGCACTCCCTTGCAGGGCACTACACAGCAACAGAAGATATGTAAGATGCTGTTTAGGAAATAGTACTTGGTGAGAGAGTTGGGCTAAGTATAGGAAGAAAAAGAAACATACCATGGGAATAGGGCAATAGTATTAGCCCTCTTAATCCAGGCAGGCTATCTGCAGATAGACAACCTGATAACTGAACTGCAGGGATTTCTGCTGGCTGGACTGATCCATGCTTGAATCTTCCAGTCAGTCATCAAATAGGCTAGGTGCAGTTACTGAAGGAAAGCCAGAACCTTGCTGGCCTTGAAGCCCACATCTCACAGTCTGAGCAGATATATTTTTTTCAAACAAAGCAAAGACAAGGCTGTGCAAAAGACAGCTGGAAGAAGATAAACATAGGCACTAATTGGCCCTTCCCCTGAGATGGGACATTTATAGATGCTGCCCTTACACCCTGGCATTCCAATGTGTCCGGCTGCACATTCCAGTGCCCAGCATTCCTGGGCTGACACAGACCGCTAAGGCACAAGCTCCCAAATGCTGCTCTGCTCTGGAAGACACAGGCTGTTCAGCAGGAGGCAGCTGCTTGCATGGGGCTGGCTATCTCCATGCTTCCAGCTACAAAGTTACATTAAGAGATGCTACAAATACTTTAAACCTTTTCCTGATAAAAGTTTTCTGTGTGAACAGCCAAGAGAGAAAACTCAAAGCTGGGGAGCATGGGGTGGAACAATATGAGTCAAAGCTGGTGGCAAAGAAGATCTCTAATCAGTGTGAAAGTAGAAAAGCAAGAGGGCCTGAAATCAATGAGAGGACAGACGAACAGGAGAGAAGACCTGTCTGGATGGAATGAATGGAGACAAGTAAATGTAAAAGAGATGATCCTGAAACAGTGGAATGGGAACACAGAAAACACCAGGTCTGGTGACAGTGGAAAGACAAGAGATACTTAGCCTCTGATGATATCAGCAAAGGGGTGGTCTTGCTGCAACAGCAGGAAAGGAATAGAGGTTAAGACTGAGGATGTGTCTCTGAAGGAGCAGGCAGAAACACAGTAGAATAGGTATGATACAGGGAGGACAAAACAAGACCAAAGGAAACAGAGATGGAGAGGTGAGCTGAGACTTTGAACAACACAGGAAAGATGGATGACAGTAATTTGTGAAATCTGTGAAATCTGAATTTTCTCTTTGCTGAGTTGCCACTGTATACCAGGGACTGAAATGCAGAGAGGTGGAAGTATCCACGGCTGTGATAATGCAGTCACTTCTACTTTGCCTTTTGCAGTTCTAGATGGGTCTTGACTTTGCTTTAATACATTTGCTATCAGGGTTCTGCATCCCTTTTTTTCTCTGCACACAATACTGTTGTCCTCTGTGTCCAGCATAATCTTCCCCTCCCTATTCTGCAGCTTTCAGTACTTGCCTTCTTCTATGACAACTCCCCACACACTCCCATTCACACATATTCTTTTCTCCTGTTGAGCTGTTCTTTCTGCCTTGTTTGAGACACCTTCTTCTTTGTCTCACCAACTACAGCGGCCGCTTCCCTTTCCAAAATGGAAAGCAACCCGTCTCTCTGCTCTCTCCTCTTTTGCTCATTCTAATCTTTCTGTTACAGCTCCCTCCTGTTTCAGTGTTGGAAGTCTACTACAGTTCTGCTGAGAGTACCATCATCTCTCACACCAGTGCACAAGGTGAGGGCAGGTAAGGGCATGATCACAGCTTCTCCCATGCAGGGACCCACAACTCAACAGCCCCTCACTTACAGTGCGATTGACTCTCTGTAAGCCACTGCTGGGCAAAGCAGCCAGGGTCCGATAGTCCAGTCTCAAAGGTTCACTCGTGATATTCTGGAGAGGGGCAAAGGGGGGAGCAAAAACAAACAAAAACAACACAAACACCAGGAAGAGATCAGGCCAAAAGTCAACTAAATCAACTATAGAGAGCAATTGAAAGGAAACCACCCCTAGTGATAACCAAGGCCTTATTTCCAAACTATGCAGGAAGTTCCCATGCTTGAAAGTGAACCTGGAAGTGTTCCAAACACAACCATAGGGAAACATGATAGATGCTGGCCTTGAGAAAAACTGCAGAAATCATGCCACAATGGGCCTTTGGTCATTCACTGGTGCACAGATCCTCACCATTTCTCCTGCCCCAGTGTGCACACATCCATTCCCTTACAGGAGGAGAAAAGCATATTATATACACACTTTTTTTTTCTTTTTTTTTTAATAGCATCCAGAAAGACTTCCAGTCTGGAGATGGAGGTATTTGAGAAAGTGGTATCTTTTCTCTACCTTAACTCAAACTCATTGTATACTTTTGTTTACTTTCCAGTTGAATTTGTCTGGCTTTCAAATTTTAGCCACTGTTTTTCAGCATTACTTTCTCAATCACATTAAAGACTCTTCATTCCTGGTATCTTCTCTTATATCCTGAAGTCAAGTCTTTTTGGGGGGTTAGGGGTGAGTGGAGAACACAAATTGAGGGGAATGAGTGCTTCTACTTTTAGACATTTTTCTAGCCTTTAAATCCAGTTGTGGCATTTTTCTATGACTCTCCAACCCTCCCACCATGCTCCTCACCTCCGCCGCCTCCTCCTCAAGTTGCTGTGTGGCTGCCTCCCGCTCCCTACGCATCCACTCCTTCCATGAGACAGGACAGAGTCAGAGCAGCATCCAAGCAGTGCAGGCAAAGAGAGAGGGAAAGAGGTCAGCACCATGCTGGGCAATAATTTGAGGGGAAAACAGAGAGGCATGAACAGAACAGGGCTGGCACCAGGATGGGACAAGCAGAAATCCAGCACGTGAGTTGGGCCCAGGGAAAAGAGAAGTTGGCATTCTGCATGAGCTGGGTTATTGCCAGCAAAACGGATGGGAACAGACACCTCACACAATACAAGCCAGGGTGTCACCAGAGGAGGGGAAGAGGGCAGATGTCTCTAAGATCCTCAGCAGGGCCAATCCTAGGGAGAAGGAAGGGGAGCTAAAGCTGCCCACACAGCACAAACCGCACCATCACTGAGGGATAGGAGAAGACTGCTTATTGCTAGAAGAGACATCTTGACAGAGCACAGATTGGGGAAGCTTGGAGGGAATGGAAAAACAAATCTAAAGAGCACAGGCCTTTCCTTTCCATCAAGGAAAAAGACCTAAAAAAATCACATGCTTGTTAATAGCATCACAACCAAAAGGCTATAGAAAGACAGAAATTGTAGGCAGGGCTTAAAACCAGCTGGTTAGCACAGCACAGGAATATCATGAAAGAGTCACCAGTGACTAATCTCATACACCCTACTAGAGCCTTGCCTTAAAGTTGCAAGAAGAAGGTAATAATATGCGTTATTTGTCATAATAGAAGAATGATATCTGTCCATTTTGTGACTTTTCCCCCAGAAGTTATGCTGCAGAGTGAGGGCTGCGGACAAAAGGAGCAGAATTTGTCCATTCTATTGCGTATTCCAACCCTCTCGACTGTTCCCAAACAGCAGCACCCAGATGGTCCAGAAATCCCAAGGCTGGAAATACATCTGAGAAATGCAGAGGGAGCCACCTGAAAATTCTGATACGCACCCAGCTCGCCTCTTCGAAAACCTCTGTGCATTACCACTAGCAAATAATCAATGCCCCACATCACACCTCCAATCTCCAGACAATAATGAGAGACATGAGAAGACAATAATGCTCTGGTGGATCACAGGACTCACTGAGGTATTTAGGGATACTTATGCTAAAGTCTACACTAGAGCTGGTTACACATATTTTGGACAAGTATTATCTGTGATACTGGATATTCAAACCGACAGTAATCTTTCAAGTTCAAATTTTTCATAAAAAGCAATCATAATACCATCAGCACTTTTTAAAATGAGACAGCCAAGGCTACCCACTCAATCATAAAAGCTTTTCTGTCTTTTGGTGGTTATTTGTTTGTTTGTCTGTCTTGACAGTTTCTGGGTGTATTTTTAAGTAATCTCAGCATAAATTTTGGAAAAGCCTTTACCTACCTAAGACTGAACTAATGCAACCTGCTTAGACAGAGCCACATGGTTTTGAAGCAGGACTGGCTCTTGGTTTATCCGGAGGTTTTAGAAATGCGGGTAATGACTTCTAACATCTGAAGGCTATTAGAGAGCTTTCAGATCCATATGCTACCAATTTAAAACTGGTAGGAATATTCTTTGCTGCAACAGTAACACTACAAAAATAGGTTTTCTGAAATCACAACATACCACTCTACTTTCCTTCCTAGGCAAGGAAGGAGAATTTTATAAGAAAAAAATAAATCTTATCTCTGCTCTGAGCAGAGAGCTGAACCAAAAGACCTGTAGAGGTCCCTTTCTGCCTGAATTACTCTATAATTCTATATGGTCCACTGGAAAACTTTCCCTATATGTATAGGTCTCAAACACCATCAGAACACTTTGCAGATCCTTAAGACAGACAACCCTTGTCCAACTCTTGCACATGGTGATGTCAATCTAACCAACCTTTATGCCATCAAAGATGAAAAAAGTTTCAAAAGGGAATCTGTAACTTGCTGAACCCCTTTTGTCTCTCTACTCCAGTCTTTCATAAAGTCACATTCCTGCATAGCCCATACCAGTCAAGGACCAGAAGTTAGGGTAGGATTATATAAATATAAAATACATATATTTAATGATTACACACTGCATGACTGAAAGGTCATAAGACTGTTTTCTTGTTCATTGTTCCGTACTATTACAGCCTGTGCCCATTACTGTTTTTTCCAAAAAATAAAAAAATAAAATCTCAAGTGTTAACTGAACTAGAAAGATAATCTCCATCCAGAACTGCCAACAAAACTGCACTCTTGGGGT